>NC_048413.1:14694192-14706657 GCF_013103735.1 Etheostoma cragini
TTCCCAGGAGTGGCCGGCCGCCCAAAATTGACCCAAGAGCGCAGCGACGACTCATCCAAGAGGTCACAAAAGACCCCAGAACAACATCCAGAGAACTGCAGGCCTCACTTGCCTCAGTTAAGGTCAGCGTTTATGCCTCCACCATCAGGAAAAGACTGGGCAAAAATGGCCTGCATGGCAGAGTTCCAAGGAGAAAACCACTGCTGAGCAAAAAGAACATTAAAGCTCGTCTCAATTTCTCCACAACACATCTTGATGATCCCCAAGACTTTTGGGACAACATTCTGGGGACCAATGAGACAAAAGTGGAATTCTTTGGAAGGTGTGTGTCCAAGTATATCTGGTGTAGAAGGAACACTGCATTTCATAAAAAGAACATTATACCAACAGTAAAATATGGTGGTGGTAGTGTGATGGTCTGGGGCTGTTTTGCTTCTTCAGGACCTGGAAGACTTGCCGTGATAAAAGGAACTATGAATTCTGCTGTCTACCAAGAGATCCTGAAGGAGAATGTCCGATCATCTGTTTGTGTACTCAAGCTGAAACGAACTTGAGTTCTGCAGCAGGACAATGATCCTAAACACACCAGCAAGTCCACCACCGAATGGCTGAAGAAAAACAAAATGAAGACTTTGGAGTGGCCATCCAAAGTCCTGACCTGAATCCTATTGAGATGTTGTGGTATGACCTTAAAAAGGCCGTTCATGCTCGAAAACCCTCTAATGTAACTGAATTAGGACAATTCTGCAACAATGAGTGGGCCAAAATTCCTACAGGACGCTGTAAAAGCCTCATTGCACGTTATCGCAAACGCTTGGTTGCAGTTGTTGCTGCTAAGGGTGGCCCAACCAGTTATTAGGTTTAGGGGGCAATCACTTTTTCACACAGGGCCCTGATGGTTTTGATTTTTTTTCACTTTTAATAATAAACACCTTCATTTACAAATTGCATTTTGTGTTTATTTGTGTTGTCCTTGACTATTGTTTAAATTGGTTTGATGTTCCGAAACACTTAAGTGTGACAAACATGCAAAGGAACAGGAAATGAGGAAGGGGGCAAACACTTTTTCACACCACTGTAGGTGGTTATATCATTCTATCCCATGGATGAAGAATGTACATATATCGTACAGAGCGTTGTACTGTGAGTGCCCGACATGTTTTGAGCATGCTGAGTGTTTCATCCAACACAATGCTATAACAACTGCGCTGTTGGAAGCTTGCTCGACGGAAAACTACTATTTATACAAAATTACAGTTCATGAAAGATATCTTTCTTGTGTTAACTTGTGGTGTTAGTCCATCAGTAGTTTGTCCAGGGAGTTATTCACCTATCCTTTGATACACACCTCACACGCGCACACTCACACACACACACACACACACACACACACACACACGCACACACATACACACACACCAGTGTGGCCTTGTGTGTGTTTGCAGAACAAGACTTGACTTGTTTGAATTCCGATAAAGAATGACCAAAGGGAGCTTCAAGCTAATCCAACTAATATCACAGTTCAACCTGTTGTTGTAAAACTTCCCATATCACATGATACGTTATCGATAGTTTAGTTGCTTAAAGCCTCTTGCTTGTTATAATCAATACTGAAACCACAGTCATCTAACGACAGTGTTTTAAACTTGTGCCATGTGTGTGTTGTTGCATGTGCCGATTCATGCATTTGTAATGTACTAGGATTGCAGAACAGAAACTAATGGTGTGTTTCCATAATGCACCAGCCTCAAATACTAAGAACAAACAATAAAATGACAAGAAAGTGGGAGCAGAAAAGGTGCAAATAGAGTATAAAGCCTAACGAGGCATAGAAGCCATTACATTACACACAGAGTGGAGCCGCTGCAGCTGTGCACCCCACCCTGCCTCAGTTTTACATTAACAGGTCAAGATTGTCAGACAGTTTGTCTTTTTGGGATACAACAGCAAGAATAAGCAATGTTTGATTCCCAGAATCCCAACATTGGGAATTGGTCATTTCTAGTATACCATGGGGAATTGAGACATGCATTAGTATTGGGAAAATTCAGGTATTTACGTTTTTTTATATATATATATATATATATATATACTAATGAACATTGGGATTTAATGTTTGTCTGTCTGTTCAGTTCTCAGCCAAGACATCCCCCACATCTTTGCCATGACTCTGTTTGAGGAGCACATCTACTGGACTGACTGGGAAACAAAGTCCATCAACAGAGCTCATAAGTCCCTGGGTACCAACAAGACCACCCTGATCAGCACCTTGCATCGGCCCATGGACATCCATATTTACCATCCCTACCGCCAACCCGAGGGTAAGTGAGACACTGGAAGCGTGTAGCAATGGATGTGTAAAGGTTTGGGAACTTGACAAAAAACAGCACGTACTACATCTGACCTTGTACACATGATAACATGTAAGTTAAGATTAAGTTAAGGCAACAGGGGAAACAGTGAAACTGCATATTTATTCCAATACCAACATTAAATTTCAAACAGATTTTACCTGCCTTTGTTGCAAAATAATGTCACATCTACTCCAAGAAATACATTTGACAGTGTTATGGTTCCCTACTTTAATCGAGCTTTATATCACCTCAGTCTTGGACTGAAAAACATTGGTTCAGTCAGAGGTTGAAACATTTCCCCTCTTTCCTTCCTCCCAGTGCTCAACCACCCGTGCCAGACAAACAATGGTGGCTGCAGTAACCTCTGCCTCCTCTCTCCTGGAGGAGGCTACAAGTGTGCCTGTCCCACCAACTTCTACCTGGCCAATGATCAACGCACTTGCATGTCCAACTGTACAGCCAGCCAGGTGAGGAGGCTATGTAAACATCATCATCAGTGTAAATATCGCTAAATGACAACAGTTGATTAGTGGATTTTTGTATCTCAATGTCTCGCTTTGTCTTGTTTGATGTACTACTTATGCCTGTTGATTGTCTATTGACAACTGGCTGGCTGCCCAATGATACACTAGCTAGCAGAAAAGCTCAGCTGAGAAGCTCTAGTGTTATGTAATATCATCACCTATAATTTCCCTCTTCCTGCTGTAGTTTGTGTGCAAGAACGACAAGTGCATTCCTTTCTGGTGGAAATGTGACACAGAGGATGATTGTGGGGACCGGTCGGATGAGCCAGCAGACTGCCGTAAGTGTTTGAGAAGATAATTAGGAGACAATAGTGTGTCACCTTCCTGCTACGTATGTGTGATTTGTTTTGATCTGAATTCAGAAGCATAAAAGGGACAATCCTGCAGGGAGGAGCTAAAGTGTTAAACAGTATTGTTGTGTAACTTTTTAATGTGATGCCGAGAAACTGTAACTCTTTTTGTCATGACAGCGGAATTCAAATGCAGACCGGGGCAGTTTCAGTGTGGCACTGGCATCTGCACCAATCCTGCCTACATCTGTGATGGAGACAACGACTGCCAGGACAACTCAGACGAGGCAAACTGCGGTATTGTATACAATTATTAATTTCATTCTCAGATAATTCTCTTACACATTTAATTCCCTGTATCCTGCCTTGTCTACCATCACCACTTAGTTAGCTCTCACTTAGCTCAAATCTGTTGCTTGTTTCTCTGTTCGCCTGCCTGTGTAACTGCACCGCAGATATTCACGTTTGCCTGCCCAGCCAGTTTAAATGTTCCCACCCAAGCCGCTGCATCCCAGGCATCTTCCGCTGTAACGGCCAGGACAACTGTGGAGAAGGAGAGGATGAGAAGGACTGTCGTGAGTAGACGTTTTTTTCTGTTTCAATTGCATTTGAGATGTATATTTATAAAATAATAATTTCACGCTATAAAACTATAAATCTTATTCCCCCCAACAGCCGAGGTCACATGCGCACCCACCCAGTTTCAGTGTGCCATCACCAAACGCTGCATACCTCGTGTCTGGGTGTGCGACCGCGATAATGACTGTGTGGACGGATCTGACGAGCCTGCCAACTGCAGTAAGACTCCCATTTTATTTAGCATTTTGTTTATTTTGAGTCATCCTAATGAGCTCTCAAATGTAACAGCCCCTAAATGTTTCCTTCTCCAGCCCAGATGACTTGTGGTGTGGACGAGTTCCGATGCAAAGACTCCGGACGCTGCATCCCTGCTCGCTGGAAGTGTGATGGCGAGGACGACTGTGGCGATGCGTCAGATGAACCAAAAGAAGAGTGTGGTAAGAATATTTGATATAGGAGGGTCTGGCGAGTACACACAGCATTCCGGGATGGGAGAAAAACATGCTCTGGTTTATTGCCATTTCTTTAAACCAATCACAATCGTCTTGGGCAGCGCTAGGCGCCGGACGGAGCAATGGTGCCTCTGCAAAATAGCCTCAGGAAGGAACTTGTTCGGAAGGTGAGGCACATCTGGCCAAAATATCCGGCAGCATCTGATCAATCCCAGAAATTCAAAGGCGTCAATATAGACTAAAATTAGACAGGTGCCACTGCCAGAGGGATTTTTGTCACTGCTGTTTCCAAATTGGAATTATTTCTTTCTCTTTTTATGTTATTGACTGTAACATTTTCAATGATTTGCACAGCTGAGAGGACATGTGAGCCGTACCAGTTCAGATGTAAGAACAACCGCTGTGTACCTGGCCGCTGGCAGTGTGACTACGACAACGACTGTGGGGACAACTCAGATGAAGACAAGTGCAGTAAGTGTCACTTTTTAGCTTGGAGACGACAACTGTCAACATCTGTTATCTCACCTGGTCCAGTGTCACTTACAGTCATGCCTTATCCACTGGTCTCTGTCATTTCTGATGCATCTCACTTCATCTGTCATTTGTTTCATTTCATACTGACCTGTTGGCATGAGCCAGAGGTAAGTGACTCCACATTCATATGTCACCTCTCTGCTGTGTCTCCACTTTCATGCTCCTGTCCATGTGACCACCACCCACCTGTGAGAGTTTGCAAGCTGAGCTCTAAATAGATTCATTTTGTAACATTGCTGTTCTTTTCCCCCTTTGCCACAAGATGCCACAGCTTAAGACTTTAATTTAGTTTTTAATGCTGTCTTTGATAACTACCACAAATATAACATATGGAAACAAATAGATAACTCTAATTAAATCAGGTATGTTGAAAATACATTAAAATTAACATAACAGTGGGGCACCTTGGTAACTCACCTGGTAGAGCGTGTGCCCCATGTACTGCGGCCCAGTCCGCGCCACATAGGCTGCAGGTTCAATTCCAATCTGCGGTTCTTTGCTGCATGTCATTCCCCCTCTCTCTCCCCTTTCCTGTCTAAGTTGTCATCAAATAAAGGACTAAAATGCCAAAAGAAACGTTTACATTGAGACTAATTGAGCTCCTTTCATTCTCTCACATCACCTCCTGCAGCATCTACAGTCTGGTTGTTTCAACCCTTATCCTTTGTTTTGTGCTGAAGGCTAAGATAGCAACCTTATTTAACCTTGCGTTACGTCACTGACCATCTTTTTGCCTCTTCTGTAGTGCCTCGACAATGTTCAGAAAGTGAGTTTGCCTGCACTAACGGCCGCTGTATTGCCGGGAGGTGGAAGTGTGATGGAGACCATGACTGTGCTGATGGATCTGATGAGGTGCAGAAACCTTATATTTGGGTTTCTTTTAAATAATATAATGTATTTATCTTCAAAGATGGTTGGATTATATGTGTTCAGTATTATTGTAAGTATTAAAGCTGATCCTGCTTGTTGTGATGTTTCTTCAGAATGGCTGTGATCTGAAGTGTGACAATGACCAGTTCCAGTGTAAAAATGGACACTGTATCCCTATCCGCTGGCGGTGTGACGCCGACCCTGACTGTATGGACGGCAGCGATGAGGAGAGTTGTGGCAGCGCTGGTAAGTGTATGTTGGAGTTTGTAAATGTTATTTTAAATTGTATTAATTTCTGATTTGTATTATTAAAAGTGTTTGTTTGTGTTTTGTCTGCCTTGCAGTAGTAATCATTTATTTCTGTTCTTCTCAGCTGGGCGTCACTGCCCTCTGGATGAGTTCCAGTGTAACAACACTTTGTGTAAACCCCTCGCCTGGAAGTGTGATGGGGAGGACGATTGTGGGGACAACTCTGACGAGACACCCGAAGAGTGCCGTGAGTGCAGGCTTGTAAATCACTCACGCGTTAAATGTCTGTCTTCTTCTTTTGTCCTGACTTGTCCTCTTTCTCTGTTCGGCTTTTAGGGAAATTCCAGTGTCCTCCCACCAGAGCTTTCCGCTGCCAAAACGACCGTGTATGTCTGCAAGTGGCAAAGAGGTGTGATGGTGTCAATCACTGCAGCGACAACTCAGATGAACTGAACTGCAGTAAGTTGTGGAGTCATTCAAATCCCTTCAAATTTCTCAACTGTAAGGAGATTGCTGACGTGTGTGTGTGTGTGTGTGTGTGTGTGTGTGTGTGTGTGTGTGTGTGTGTGTGTGTGTGTGTGTGTGTGTGTGTGTGTGTGTGTGTGTGTGTGTGTGTGTGTGTGTGTGTGTGTGTGTGTGTGTGTGTGTGTGTGTGTGTGTGTGTGTGTGTCTACAGAGGTCCCTCCAACTATTCCCACATGTGAGAAGGACGAGTTCATGTGTGCCAATGGAAGATGCATCAGCTCCACTTTGCGCTGTAACTTCTTTAACGACTGTGAGGACTATGGCTCTGATGAAATCAACTGCAAGACAGGTGGCTCATGTCAAAACTGATATTTCTCGATATATATTATTTAGATTCTATATTATAGCTTTACACAGATCTGATGTTTCAAATGTTAAGCATTAGCAGAATCACTTAGATTTTAGAATCCACTCATGTTTATGACTTGTTTGTGTTTAGACACCAAACTAAATGACTGCAGGAGTAACAGGACTCAGTGTGGTGATGGAGACGAGGCCCACTGTGTCACCAACAGAACAGACTCCTTCTGCTCCTGCAAACCAGGCTTCCAGAAGACGGGACACCACACCTGTAGAGGTACACATGCACAAAACACTGCACCTGACAAATGATAACTTGCTTCAAATATTTAAACACTTTGGAGGCCACGGGCTGGCTGTGATATTTTTCTATTTAATATTTTCCTCTGGCTCTCTATTTTCTTAGATAAGAATGAGTGTCTGCAGTTCGGAGTGTGTTCGCACGTCTGCAACAACACTAAAGGCTCCTACAAATGCAGCTGCCAGAAGTACTTCACCAGGATCAATGACACCTGCAAGGCTGACGGTGAGGAACAGAATTGCATCTGTTTTACATGATGTTTTTGCTTTAGGCTACCTTTTAAAACCATCACAAAGTTTCCTAAAAATTGTTAATTTTAGTTCAAAGGCAATCCTTGTGATTTTTTTCTCTGCTCCTTCCAGGCATGAACAGCAGTCGACAGATTCTCTACATAGCCGACGACAATGAAATCCGCAGCCTGGACCCTGGCATGCCCAACTGGCGCTATGAGCAGACCTTCCAGGGCGATGCCAGCGTGCGTATTGATGCTATGGACCTACACATCAAAACCAACCGCATCTTCTGGACCAACTGGCACACGGGCCGCATCTCCTCCTATGAACTTCCAGGATCGTCCACATCATCATCCTCCTCGAATGAGGGCAGGATCACAAACCTGCAGGTAATGCTGGTTAAATGTGTGACACACAAACTCTTCATCACACTTTTACAAATACATGCCATGACGACCTCTCTGCTCGTATCCAGATCAAAGAGCTGAAGATGCCTCGTGGGATAGCAGTGGACTGGGTGGCTGGTAATCTGTACTGGACAGACTCTGGTCGAGATGTAATAGAAGTGGCTCAGATGTCAGGCCAGCATTGCAAGACCCTCGTTTCTGGCATGATAGACGAACCTTACGCCATCGTAGTGGATCCTCAGAGAGGGTAAGAGAGAGCGTTGAGCTCTCTGATGTTGGCTTAAGGGCGACAATTCTATATGATATATGATTTCTTTTGTTTTTGCGTGTTCCAATTCTGTGTTTCCCTTCAGTACCATGTATTGGGCGGACTGGGGGAATCACCCTAAAATTGAGACGGCTGCCATGGATGGGACTCTTAGACAAACTCTAGTTCATGAGAACATTCAGTGGCCCACTGGTCAGTATTGCATTAGCACTATAGGATTTATCTTAAACGTGACATGCATGTTCTTTCTAAGCTACTTCCTGCTCCACATTCAAAGTTAGATGGCTTTTATTCTTGGGAGCTGACAACCTTTTATTCTATATAGGTTGTCATGTCTTTTTCTTCAAAGCTCTTCCATTCTGTCTCTACAGGTCTGGCTGTGGACTACTTCAACGAGCGTCTTTACTGGGCAGATGCCAAACTCTCAGTGATTGGCAGTGTTCGTCTGGATGGCTCTGATCCTGTCATTTCTGTCTCTGGCATCAAAAACAGTTGAGTAGTTTCTACACTCAAAAACAAAACTGGGATACATGAAAAAATCGGACAATAAAATGTTCCCTGCGGACGTTTCTCTTTTTAACCCATTTCTCTTTGTTTGCCTCTCATTCCCAGACCTGTTACATCCATTTAGCATAGATGTCTTCGAGGACTACATATATGGGGTCACCTATATCAATAACTTTGTCTTCCGGGTGAACAAGTTTGGCAAAGGCCCCATGGAGAATCTCACCACAGGCATCAACCATGCTACTGACATTGTTCTTTACCACCGTTACAAGCAGCCAGAGAGTGAGTGTCAAACATACTGTGTCTAGCTGTTCTACACATATAGTATACTGTTATCTACATCCTGAAAATCATGAGATGCATATAATTTGAAATTGTATAAATTATTACAACTGGGTTTTATTTATTTCATGCTGTTTTTCTTATTGGATGTCTTGTGTCTCTCTGCATCAGTGACTAATCCATGTGACAGGAAGAAGTGTGAATGGCTGTGTCTGCTCAGCCCCAGTGGACCCGTATGTACCTGCCCCAACAACTATATGGCCGACAACGGCACATGCGTGGAGAGACAGAGCCCCACCCAGCCACCATTCTGTAAGTCTGCAGATACAGCACACCGATGTACACTTACAGATATCTCAGCCGTAGAGCAACAACCTTACTTTCAAACCCCTGGGTGGTTTTCATCTGGGAGGATTTGCATTAAGATGTTGCATACAAAATGTTGGTTCATGATGGAATTGCAACCTCCACCGCCTCCACAGCTCCCCCCTCAGGGCCCTGCGATATTCAGTGTCAGAACGGTGGCAGCTGCTTCCTCAACGCCCGCCAGATAGCCAAGTGTCGCTGCCAGCCCAGCTACACCGGAGAGAGATGTGAGATCAACCAGTGTAGGGACTACTGCAAGAACGGAGGAAAATGCAGTGCTTCTCACACAGGTAACTGCATGGCAGGAGAGACAGAGCCCAACCCAGCCATTCTTTAAGCACACCAAGCATGATGTCTTTTTCTCATTTAGCAGTTAAGCAAGAAGTAATTTGCTTAATATTACGTTTCTTTCCTTTTTATAAAACATATGTATTATTATGTCTCAGTTGTATATATTTCTGTAGAATTCAAAAATTAGAATTTTGCAAAAACTAGCAAATGATCAAGTGAAATAGACATGTTACGGCAAGTTTGATGTGAAATTATAATTATTTTCTAGTAAGTAATTTATGCCAATGATGACAGCTGAGCAAACATGTTTTATTTTTTTCTGAAAATTGTTAGTTCAATTTCAACCCATCCTTTTCAGTTCTGTGAAAGCTCTCTGGAGTAATTATGAGTAGCGGCCATTCCATGCCCAAATGCTGCAGCAAAGAGGACATAAGGAGATGATTTCCAAAAATCACCAACTGTCGTTCTATGCTAGTTCTGCATTTATTTCATCATGTGTAAAATCAGTGTACATTTCTAGTAACAGTAAAGTAAAATTGGCCGAAATTATAAATCCTGTAAGGGACATCAGGTGTTGAGATACATTAGCTACAGCCTTTTTGAAAACAATTGTAGTTGTATTATTAATACTATATTATGGATTATATTTGTCTTAAATTCTTTTGAACTCTTTATTCATATCTGACCTGTGTCCCAGGGGCCCCAACCTGCAGATGCCCAAAGGGGTTCACAGGGCCCAACTGTAACCGCCACACTTGTGAGGACTACTGCCTGAACGGAGGTAACTGCTCGGTCAACGTGGGCAACCAGCCAACCTGCAGCTGCCCACCAGAGTACCGGGGAGACCAGTGCCAATACAGTAAGTTGCTGCATTGTCAGATATTGCTACATTGTTAATTGACAAAAAATGACATTTGTTTAAAAAATAAAAAATAAAAAAGATTTAGTATTTACCAGGGAAGAAAAAAGCCCCAATACTTCCGGAGTCCTATGGAACAACATCTACATCTATGACAGTTCTTTGTACGTCTTCATTTCTGTCCTCAGCTAATTGTGAGGGGTTCTGTCACAACGGGGGAACCTGCTTACAAACCTCCAACGGCACCAAACTCTGTCTGTGTACCACTCAGTACATTGGACACCAGTGTGAGCTAGACAAATGTCTGTTCTGCGGAATGGGCAAGTGTTTGACAGCATCCTCAGGCGAGGTTTCCTGCAGGTAGGTGGACAACGTGGACTCTACACAAAAGAAATAGAACTTAGTTTTGTAAATATTCATTCATATATACTTTTATAATCTTACAAGTTACATTGATTTATAGCACCCATGTTTGATCATTCTGAAACCATGGGCATTAATCCTGCTTTATCAAGACTCTGAGGGGATTTTATTGAGCAACTTAATTATGTGTGTGTGTGTGTGTGTGTGTGTGTGTGTGTGTGTGTGTAGCTGTCCCAACGGTCAGACCCAACCCAGCTGCTATTCCTGTTTGAACTACTGCTCACATGGACAATGTTCAGTTGACACTCGTACCCTGCTGCCTCAGTGCAAGTAAGATATGACACAAAATCCTCACACTCTGTCTTTCATCTCGCCTACACAGGTTTCAACAATTATTATCTGCATATGGATATTCTGTATGTAAATCAATTGTAAATGAACTATTTAAATTAGAAGATTATAGCTTGTAGAAATTATTTATTAGTTTGTATAAATGTTTTAGGAAAAGTCGAAGACATCTTGGTATATCTTTTAGCCTCAAAACCAGAGATAACAATTTCCAGGTCTCACACATACACACAAACACTCTCTCTCTCTCTCTCTCTCTCTCTCTCTCTCTCTCTCTCTCTCTCTCTCTCTCTCTCTCTCTCTCTCTCTCTCTCTCTCTCTCTCTCTCTCTCTCTCTCTCTAAAACTCTCTTATTGTGTGTCCAGGTGTCCTGTAGAATGGAGGGGATACAGATGTGAAATTACAGCAGCTTCTTTGGATTCTTCTTCCTCCAGTGGAAGTAAGTCACATCAGTCAGAGAGTCTTGTTACATGTTCTTTGGTCCTATTTGCTCACATTATTTGCTCACTCGCAGGTACTGCCTCGGTCGTCATCCCAGTACTTCTGCTGCTGTTACTGGCACTGCTGGCAGTTGGCGCCATCTTGTGGTACAAGCGGAGAATGCGCGGGTGAGTCCTTGTTTTAGAGACTTTAGATTCAAACTCCCATTTTTCATCTGTTCCCTTACATATTATCTTACCTTTTGATAACCATCTATTTCCTGTCTCCCAGGTCTCTATGGCCGGGCAAATCTCGTTCTCAGTGCTCGCGGTAACTTATAGGGTTACATAATTCACCTGTTGACCCACAGATCCTGTCCCCTCCCTTCCCTAGTATCCAGTCAGATTGGCCATGCTGTTTGTCAATCCATTTGTCCACTTTGTTGTTTATTGTAGAAATCATGTCCCTGCCTGCCATTTCCTGTTTGCACCCACCGGGTATCCCACCCAGCAACACAGTGGTGTATTGACTCTTATCTGATGTAGCTTTGCCGGTGATATATATGCAATTGAACTGTTTTGTCCTTCTTGCATATCCATTCCATCCCTTGTTTACGTGTGTAAATGTTAGGCTTACAATATGTGCTTGCATAGAAAAATATACAATTATTCATCTATGAAAAATATGGATGTGCTTGCAAAAAGCTGAATATTTTGCAATGGGAAATTACAGCATTCACATGCTGCAGTATATTCCCTGGGTTTGATCAAATGACCTTTTGTCAAAAGCTCATTTGACAACCTTTAATATATATTGTTGTGGGTTTGTGAATGGTATGTTGCTGTTGCTGAGTCAGTACTTGGTTTGATACTTTTCAAGCCAATGTGATTGTTTAATTTAAGGTTTATCCCGAGAAATAGTTATTTTTAATTTCTTAGAAGTTAATCCGTTTGTTTATCTTTGTCTCTCTGCAGTGCAAAGGGCTTCCAGCACCACCGAATGACAAATGGAGCCATGAATGTTGAGATCGGGAACCCTGCTTATAAGATCTATGAAGGAGATCCTGATGATGATGCTGGGGATCTCCTGGATTCAGACTTTGCTTTGGACCCAGACAAGGTATCAGTTTAAAGCACTATACAT
>NC_048413.1:14706757-14731417 GCF_013103735.1 Etheostoma cragini
TATATATATATGTATATATGTGTGTGTGTGTGTGTGTGTGTGTGTGTGTGTGTGTGTGTATGGTCTGCATATCTTCTCACTTATTCCTCTTAGTGGTAAATAGCCGTGCAGATAGTTTGAGTAGTATGTTACCAAATTAGAACATTTCTGCATTTTTATTAAGCAAAGTAATTAAAGAAAAACAAAGTGGTGTAGGGAGGCTCTGCTCTGGCTGAGTCTGCTGGCTGAGGACGGGAGAGAGAGGTGGAGGAAGGGTCTTTTGCAGACTTGTGAAGTGCCACTGATTGATCAGGAGCTATTAATTGGATGGACTTACTGAAACAAAGAACCAGAGCAGACAGACATACTATACAACATAATAAACACTATAGGACATATCAAGTCAAATAACAAAGTAAAGCTAACCACAAGGTTTTCTAGTGGTTAGAAGGAAAATGTGTGGTGGTTATATGGGTAAAATGGCAAGATCTTTTTTTGTTATTTGAATGACCTTTTCAAGCACAAAATACAGTGAATGCTGCTTTCCCATGGAAATATTCCCTCCTGTCTTGTGTCCTTTGGGTCACCATATATAATTTTCTTTGCTCTGCAGCCCACCAACTTTACCAACCCAGTGTATGCCACCCTGTACATGGGTGCCCACAACAGCCGCCACTCTCTGGCCAGCACAGATGAAAAGAAAGAGCTTCTCTCCCAGGGCGACGAGGACATGAGTGACCCGCTGGCGTAGAGCTTGGCATGATTTGAACTCTGTCAACTTCGCCCTGCCCAACCCAATGCTGAGCTCTCATCTTATGCCTTTACCAACTGAAAAGAAAAGCAACAAAAAAAGCAAGAACACTGTATAAAATGTATAAAATGAAGGACTACTTTTTTAAGTGATTGCAGTATTATATTTTGTTCTTTGACAAAAAAAAAAATTCCTCTGGTGACAAAAAGGAACCATTTTATAGACAGTTATTCAGTTCTTCTTTTAAATTTTGCTCACCTCACAATTCTCCCTCCCTTCTCACGCATATAGCCACTACCTCTGTGCAAATGTAAAAGATACAGGGATACAAATGGCAGTGGAACAATTTTTATTTTTTATTTTTGTATGAATTATATATGGAGGGGAAAAAAAAATATTGTTCCATCCTAGAAAAAGTTGCCAAGTCTTTGTTGTTCATAAAAGAGACAAGTGTCAGTGCTCACTACGAATGCTTCCTGGATGCTGGTTCAGCTCAGTCTTCCACATTATGTGTATGTTTGCTGCTGTAGGTCTAAAGGGAGACTGAGGGTGGCAGAGTACACATGGAGGACTCTGCATCTGTTCTGTTGTCTCAAAGAACTACATTCAAGTGATTGTCTTTTACCTCCTTGCACAGAACTAAAGTTATATATATTTGCATATATATATAAACCTATTAACAACAAGTGTCTTGAAAATATACCCAGGAATACAAACATCAGTAACAAATAGCAGTCTGTACTTTTTAACATTTTTTTTTTAAGTCATTGTATTATTGAAATATGTTGAGTCAGCAATGAATGAGTCAATCGCAGTGTGCGAGTGTGCTGGATGAAGATGATTGTAACAAAGTCCACATTCCGGGATGAAAAGTCTGGGATGGATGATATCTGTGGCCTTGGTTTAGCCTACTGCAGGACACTCTGGACAGGAGTCGGATTTTGCTCTGAAACCGTTCTAGAACGTTGTATTTAGGAGTGATGGCAAACTTCTTTGAATTGTCCGGTCATCACTCGAAAACAATTTGCGGCGAATATTTAGCTGAGAATCGTTGCATTTGGCTTTAGTTCTTTGTCTTTTGATTGTAAATGTCCTTTCAGAAAAGTCCGGGGAGAAAGTTTGATGGTATGTACTTCTGTACGAGATCAAGGTATTTTTTTTGTCTTATTTTCTTTAATTGATTGTATGTAATTACATGGACGTGTAATTAAGGTTAATGTTCATTGTTAAGTGCATTCCCAGGAAGGGGACTGATGAGCTTCTGGATAAGCATTCATTCCTTTAAGTTCTTTGCCTTGCTGCTAACACTAACCATCTGTGTCAGTCAAATTGTTTAGTCTTAAAAGTGTTGCTCTCTCTGTGTCTCACTGCTCTCACTGCTCACCACGCTGCTTTTAACTGAGCTTATCAGCCATAACTTGCCATATCACTCTGCATGGTGCTCTCACACACCCATCCTAGAGGGAAATTCTGGCTTTGCCCCTCACTTGTTAACAGTATTCATCACCTTTTTTTTCTTCTTTTTTTTTTTTACATCCTGCTCTGTTAGATTACTTGACCATGTAAATTAGAACAATCAATTTTCAGTTGGAGAATTTCTTTTGTTGGCAAAAACCCACATGGACATTTGTGGTTCTGATTGTTTTATGATTCTATTTCTTTTTGATATACAAAATTAAATGGATTTTTATAGTAGAACTGTACAGTGTCTCTGTCTGTCATTTGGAGAGATGAGAGGGATAGCAATCACTTAGTTCAGGCAGGAATACATCCGATGTTAACATCAAGTATTTATTTTTTAAAGAAATAAAACGTGTAGCAATCCCTTGTTTTAAAGTTTGCTTCATCAAAGAAAGATCAGCCTGTGTTTTCATACTACCATAATTCATCGTATTTATTAAACAGGAAGTATCATCTTCCAGTCAATGGACAATATCATGGTTGATTTCTTCTAAAAAGTATATTTCTTGATTTAAATGTACATTAATAATAATGTCCACTGAAAAAATAGTGTCTCATACAATGTTGAGCCAAATTAAGTAGTGTAAATCTTTTTGGCCAATGTCATGTAAGTTTCAATAGCTGTTAGGAGGAAAAACATAATTTCTATTAAAACAGATAAGATAGAAAAAAAAAAAGGTTAAAACCTAAGGTAGGAACCTCAGGAATGAGAACGTCCTTCATTCCATCACTTCTATAGCAGGTTAATATAATCTGGGCCTTTATGCAGCAGTCCATGTGGAATCTTCTTCATTCATTTGTCACCTCCCAAATTTCACTTAAAGTGTGCGGGAAGTGTTGTCAAAGCATATAACATTCAGTTTTTAGGAACTACTTGGACAAGGCACAAAGAAATGTCAATCGTGAGCTTAAAGACATTGATGTATTAGAGAGGTAAATAAAAAGCGTAATCTTAGAATCATTCCCCTGGCCTTCTAGTTGTAAGACTTTAAAGCTTAAAATTTCAACCTCTGCATATTGTCAGTATTATAAGACTTATGTTATAGAATAATGCAATAAAAAATACAATTGTTGTACAAAGGAACGATGTAAAACAAAGAAATTATGGCTGACTCATGAGAAATAACACTGTTCACACGCAAGGCACTTTTTAAGCAAACGAGACATTGGAGAAATTTTGATTTGGATAGCAGTCCAAAAGAATCAATGGTCTTTCCTCCCAGATACATGCAACTGAAATCTTAATTGTCAATATTAAGTGTTGATTGAATGTGTTGACTTGGCTTAAAGTTAGGAAACAGTCCCCAAATGTCTCATGATAATGTCAAAGCTTCTTTGTTATTTGGAGGAAGGTTTTGAAAGTCTCTTCAAGGCAAACATCCCAGCAGCAGAGAAGGCATCTTCCCCTGACTGGCTCCCAGTTTAAGTCCTGTTACAACTGCATAATCTGAGGAAAATAACGGTCTTGGGGAATTAGATCCACACGCTAGCAGGCACTTGTTAGTGAAAGCAAAGTTCTTCCTGCTTTTGTGGTCAACCAGTCCTCAACTCACCTCACCTGTCTTGTAGTCGTTCTCCAACTGGTCTGCTTGGCAACAGAGCAGGGTAAGTCTTGCATTTGCAGTGAGACAGGAGTAACCCATTGTGCTTCTGTAATGATGCCTGCTCACTTAAAGTGGCTGTAAAGGGCTTCCATAAATAAATAAATTACCCAGCTATAACAAGGGCTCTGTCCTGTCCCTCCTTTCAGTCTTTGTGATCTGCAGCCTCAGGGTTGAGATAGACCATCGGGACACAGGGAGGGAGGTTATAGTGGGGAGAGGAGTATAAGTGACCATAAGTGGTTTTAGGGTCTCTTCCAACCGCTCCGGATCAACGCGTCAGCTCGCAGGAAAGGCTGGTTTCGGAGATCTGTGAGTAGGCATGGAGAGAGGGGGTGAGAGACGGGGGCACACATGTTAGAGGACCCAAAGGTCAATCTGCAAACTTGCTACTACTATTTCCTTTACTTTTGCAGTGCTAAGAGGGTGTTTAAGCCATAAATGTAGAGGACATACACTCAGTTGCAAGTTTATCAGCTACACGTAATTAAGTGACTTGTTTCTATTATTTTGCTCTCCCCCCATTTATGTGAATGAGGGTAGACTAAACAGAAACACCACTCATGCAATACAGTTCAACAGCGCCACAAACATCCTCCAACATTATCAAACTGAACATTAATAACTTCATGAGTTACTGCTCGACTGTTGCATTAGCTACGAGTACCTAATAAACTGGCAATTGAGTGTATATTTGTATATTTCGTTCAAACAGTTGTAAAAACTCTGCAAAACGTCTGCAGGTAAACTTTGATAACTTTGTATTATAAATAAAGAAATTAGCAAATAAGTGCATAAACAATACAGATTAAATGACATTCCCATAACCTTGCATTTTAACTTGTAGAAGTGATACACAAAACAGTGAAATTCAAGGCTTTGGGAATGCAGTTATGGTAACTTTGTAAAACTAATAATGCAGCAGTAAAAGTAGTTACAGTACAATGGTCAACAAGCTCTTTCAATTGTTGAGCACAAATAAAGCTGGCTATGTGAAAAGTAACAGAATATCTTTCAGCTCTGTAAAAATAATTTGAATATGGACAGTGTTCATGTTAATCTGACTGTGTGTGTGTGTGTGTGTGTGTGTGTGTGTTTTCTAGAGCCTGTTGACCAAATAGCTGTTCAGCACAGCGCAAATGACAGTTAGCATAGACAAAACATGGCGGACGTTGTTGACAGATGAGATGTAAAACAGTGGACAACATGCAACACATAATAGGAGGGGGTGAGGATGATGATCATAAAAGTAATTTAGACTGACCAATGATGTTCCTAAACTATCACAAAGACTTCTTGTCTGAGGCAAAGACCTGGTGGAAAATCTAAGAATTGAATTCAAGTTTTTAATGGCTGTTGTTGGGGCAAGTGATATTGTATTACTGTAACTCGCTTAATTCATCTTCAATAATCTTGTTTACTAACTATTGCGTTTTAAAGCAAATCACAGTGCTGTGAAGCCTTTTTATGCGTCCAAAGCACTAGCCGAAGCAGCTGACATCACTATAGCAGCACACAGGAGCCGGAGGGCCAAGCAGGCCAGGTTTCAGCCAGGCTACCTTCCTTACCCTCTCTTAGGAGTGAGAAATACTGTCATTAATCTTCTTTTCAGCTGGAAGGGGTAGAATGAACAGTGGTGGTTGAGGAAAGAAGAGTCATATGTTAGCCGGAAACCAACACCAAACAAGTTAGTTTCATGGAACAAGGCATTGTTGATAAAACCAGTCAACTAGCCAAACCTCTTTTCTGTATGATTGTTGAATTCAGCTTCATGAAATAAATATGCCATAATAATGCACAGCCTTGTGACATGCGTCGCACTCGAAAATGTAATCACAGTCATTGCTTATTGTACTCTGAGTATATCAACATATTTCCACACAAACAAAAATATGTTGTCCCGCTGTACAACTTTTTTTTCCCCCGTGGAGATCTGCATCAAGCAAAGAGGTTTGGCTGACTCCTATCACCATACGCCTGATAGGAGTCCTCTGAAGTAGAACACAAACAACCAAATGACAGCCCAAGTTAGTTCACAGTGGTTGTAGTGGTGAGGTTGGGGTTGAGTGGGAGATGGGGATCATGCTGCATGCACAGTTGGGTCAGGAAGCATATGAGAGACACCTGGACAACCTTGCCATTAGGGGGGAGGGCTAGCAGTTGGCGTCGTCACAGATGTTGGCTTCACAGAAGAACCGTGAGCCACGTTTAGCAGTGCGGGCTGTGAAGGGCACGCTCTTCAGTACTGGGAGAGGAGGGTGGGGAAGAGAAAACATGTCACACCTGAGACACTGGCCTTCAGGGAGGTAGGAGCGGGCTGGGAGACCACCTTCAAATTTCTTTCAGAAGACTGTGATATTCCTGTGCTAACCCCCTATTTTGCATTTTTTAAGCAGTATACAGCACACGACATTTAATAAATGGTTAATAACTCAGTACAATGTAGTTGTGAGAAGATACAAGTGCAGGCTGCTGTATAAACAATATGGTACTAAAAACAGCTGTATAAAATGACAAAATATGTCTTCATAGAAGTTATAATTGGTGACAAGTACTATACATTAACAATTAAAATGTCTTTATATCTCCATACAACTATATTATGGTGTGTTAGAAACCATAACTTTGTGTATACTGCTTAAATGTTGTCAAATATAGGGACTAAAAGTAATACGTTATTAGATTAGGATGCACTGTGCAAAATTATGTAAGGCCTCAATTGCATAATAAGCTGTTAACAGCTCTGAGAGTTGAATTATTAACATTACTTAAAATGACATGAATGCAAATTTATATTATTTACATTTGACGCACTGATTAATCAACGTGACAAAAACATTGGTTAGCTTATTTGCTATCCTGAGGCTGGAGATACTGATTTTTCTGTCATTAAAGCCCCTATATATGGGATTTTAAAATGTCTGACTTTGGCCCCCCTTATATTGGAAAATTCAAGAGAGACTTGCATAATCCCCAACCAGTTTTTTTCACTACCTTATTTTTCTACAAACAAAAACCTCCATCATAATACTTTGACAAATGCTATATTCACACAAAATAATCTATACAGTGTTAAAAAAAGGATTCTGTACATAAAGATCCTGTATACTAAATGTAATGTGCACTTGGAATCAAACTGCCTTAACAGGCTCAACAGCTTTAGTGTAGTACATGTCTAACTAGACAGCAAGTCACGGAATAATAACTAGAGGCTGCTATGTGCTGTGCTCCAGATGTGGTGGTGTCTGGACTACGTAGCACAAGGTGCACTTTAAAGGAGCTGAGTAGTGAATGACCACAGTCATCCTCCACCTTGGACGACCAGGGCTGCTGGCACCAACATGGGGTCTTTTTGGGGTGCTGTCTGGCCCACCTGTTATGATGTCCTCAATAGTGCCATCCTTGCCCTCGTACATGGGTCGGTGGTCTTTGGCTTGCCGCTTGCGCAGCTCTGCAATCAGCTCCTCCTGCTGCTGCCTCTTCTTTTGGGCCTGGACCTGAACCGCAGAAGATGATATTTGTACTGTTCACTCACTAACATGCCACAAAGATTTATTTAGCACTGTGTGGACATCTGATTTGGTTTCATTCAGCTCAATTGCATGTGCTTTAACCGTACCTTGGGGTCCTGCTGTTTAGCCTCCTGAGCAAGTAACTTTTCTCTCATTGCATCCTCCTGTTTTTTCCTTTGTTCGTTTTCTTCCACTGCATCCTGTTGAGAAGAAAAAAACGTGTCAAGACACTTGTTTGGCCCACACACACACACACACACCGCTTTTTGAACTTTTAAACACACAAACCTACTTTATACATACACTGAATGTGCTTTAAAGAAATAGTTCAACATCTGGGGAATTACACATATTCACTTTCTTGCTGAGAGTTAGATGAGAAGATTGAATTATATCAATCTTCTCATCTAACTCTCAGCAAGAAAGTGAACATGTGTAATATGTATACGCTAAATATGAAGACAGCAGAGAATTAGCTTAGCTTAGCATAAAGACGGGAAACAACTAGACTTGCCCCTGTTTCAAGTATATGTTAAGCCAAGCGGCTGCTGGCTGAAAACGTATATTTAAGTGACAGACAAGAGTGGGTTTGATCTTCTCATCTAGCCCTCTGCAAACATGTAAGTTAGTTCTGTTGTTTGTTGTTCCCAGGCTAATGTCAGAAAGGTAGTGTTTTCAGTTTCAATTATTCAGTTCATTATTTTAATTTTACTATTTCAAACCAACTCTTTACATTCATTACCAGGTTTTATGTTTCCTGGACCAACCTGGAGTGAAAACAAGCACATTTCCCGAATGTTGAATTATAACTTTAAGTCACTCATACACCCTCAGACAGACATACACATACACAGAAATCCTTGTGTTGCACATTTCCTTAAGCAGATCTCATAAATCCAGACTGAGAACAATCTCAGGAAGTGTGCAGTGTGGTGGTGCAGGGCGAGGCTGTCCGGGGGTAAAGGGGATGAGAGAAGAAGGAGAGGGGGGACCAGTCAAAATGCTACAGCTGCAGCCCTGGACTCAGACCCAGCTGGCCTTTCCTGTTATTTGGCCTCGGACTATACGCCACGTCCTGTGGCAGCGAGGCAGCCAAAGCACTGCCCTGCTCTTCTCTCACTGAGACTGACAACATCCAAGTCTGAAACCAGGGAACTTCCCATTTGACCAGGAGGGAGAGCTTCACCCTGTCAGGACAGAAGTGAAGGAAAATAGAAAGATTGCTCTGTGTCCTCACCTTGTAGGCCTTGATAAAACGCACAAACACGGGGAAGAACACCGAGGGCGGAGTCGTCTTGGCACTCTCTCCGAAGTAGTTCACCACATTGTTAAAGGCTTCCTAGAATCGGGAAGGACAGTGCCAGAGTAGAAGCAATGTATGTAAACACTGTCAAGTCATGATTGGATGTGTGGTAAAGGTCAGTGAGCTGCTTCTAGGTTAGAGGTTTGCCTCATGTTTATTTTCATTTCTTTTTCCTTTTAGTTTAGGAGGTGAGGACAGTGTTGGATACCTCTGCTGTTTTGGCATCCTTCTGCAGCTTGTCCAGCTGTGTGTCACTGGTCTGGACGAAGCCTTTCAGGACCGAATGGTCATGGAGACTGCACTCTCTCCGTATCAAGTCCATTCCCTTCCCTAGCTCTCGAACATCCAGCAGCACATTTTCCAGAGATACTTTTGCACACAGTCAATAGGGAATATGTTTTATTAACAGCAATACAACACTATGCAAATGTTCTTATTTAACTGAACGTAACTAACATTTCTTTTAACATATCTTCATATGCTTTTTCTGAACTCACCTGCTGCAGCTTTTTCCACAAAATGCAGTTCGTTGTAGAAGTTGGCCAGTTCAGGGTACTTCTCTTTCAAAATGAGAGCTATGTAATGGAGCAACGTCATCTTTCTGTCTGTAGACTTAGTGTCCAGCAGCTGTGTAACAATAGGAATGAATAACAACATCAGCAAAAGCACTGTACAAATGAACTGTGTGGCATAGTTTTGTGCTGATTTGTGTATATGGCGATAAACTGAACACAAAGTTCTACTACGTAATACTCACAAGATCTAGACTTTGTAATTTGAAGCCATAAACGCAGCCCCGCTTGCTGCTGTTCATGTAGTTTCCCAAAGCTAGGATGATCTACAAGTAAAGCAGATGAATAAATGAAAATGCATAAGCAATTCAAACACCGCTGATATGAAATCACCGGTTAAAAACACTTCTTACCTCAAGCACTCTTTTCAACTTTGGTGCGGATTTCACTGAGCCAGAAGCCGCAATGACTGCATTGAGCTGTGGTGTGAGCATGTTGATGTTGTCAGAAAAGTTTCCAACAAAAGTGATGATGTTCATTCTCTGTGTAAGCCTCTCAATCTTGCTGAAAAACAACATGAAGCGATCTTCCTCAGCTAGCTGGTCCAGTGGACGCCGCTCACGCTCGTACTGACGCATCACCTTCACCTCCCCCTCCGTGGGCAAGAACCGCATCAGGCACTCGACAAAGTCAACGGGTAAGGCTTTAAGGTCAAACCTGAGTAAACATAACATATATTAGTAATTTGTTCTATTGGGTTTTTGGTTCAAAAAACATTTCAAGTCCAGTAAAAAATGTGTACTTCTCTATTGCTTTGCAGATCTCTTCTGTGGTCTTGTTTGCCTTTCGCAATGTGATGGCTAAGTTCTTGGAGCGATTGGCGTCCAAAAGGGTGACTTTGTTTACTGTCTTCTGGGCTACTTTGCTCTTTGTGCAGGAAATATCCACAACCGGACCCTGGGATCTGGTCTTGAACAGCTCCTCAAACCTCTCCAGATCCAGCTCCTGCACACAGTTTACTTACATGTTCTGAATTCATATTAAAAGGTAAATTGGCTTCTTACTACATGCCATGGGCTTCTACATGAACACACTATTTTCTGCCAAAGTTAGAATGGTTTTGGCCATTTCACATGAGAGATATCTGTAGTTTTGTTTTCCTCTGTGCTCTTCTCACTGGTCTGAAGTGGCGCGGCTCAGTTGGAAGTTATGTCATGTATTTCATGCACCATCCAGGCTTTACCAAAAAAAATATTTTAAGATTATTTTTGGGCCATTTCTGCTTGATTTACCTCAAGCACACGCTCATCATCAATCTCGTTGAAGACTGTGCCGTTGATCTGATTGGGCTTCAAGGCTGTCCAGTTAAACACAGGCAGGCGGAACTTGGTCTTGATTGGCTTCTTGATTCTGATAGCTGTACTCGAGAATTAAATACAAATGTATAAAAGTGTTATCAGTAGTTCCGTTACCTCCAGTGAAAAAAAAAAGCAAAGACGTACAGAACAATGATGTAATTTCTTGGGGGCTCCTACCTGAGAGACCCACACTCAGGATAACTGATGGAGAAGCGTCTGGCAGAGGTGGAGCAGGAGGTGGCGGTGGTGGGACTGGTGCATTGTGATCTATAATTAATGTATAAGAAAATGTTAAAACACATTTTACTAGAACACTTGAACAAAAGAGTTTTAGGATTTTATTTTCATTTCATTTATCTGTTTGGTGTAATTTTATCAATCCCTTGTCATCACTTTAATCTTCTGTGCTTTGTCATCTTTTATTATTCTTTTTATATTAATACATTGATTCATCAAACGGCTGTATTATATGTTTAGGAACCTCTGTGTTTAATGTTCTACGCGGTTATCAACTTGTTATTGAGAATTTTAAGCATAGTGAAGCCCTTTCCTGGTTATATGGTTACAAAAAACAGCTGTAAACTGCTCTAACAGTTGTTAGTTTTTTTTCGGTGTAACAGACTGCCTGCACTCTCCTACACAAAGGAAACAACTTGCATTTCCCTTTCCTGTCTGGCGTAGAAACACAGTGCTGCGACCCATCACCTGGCTTGGCACGAATGAACAAGGAGGGGAACTGAAAATAGACCTCCTCTGAGGGTTTGTAGTCCAACAAAGTCAACTTTCACATATATGTCACCAGACATAATCACTGTGAGTCATGGTGTATCACCTGAGGCAGAAGGAAGAGGAGGAGGAGGCGGTGGAGGTGGTGGAGGAGGTGGAGGTGCTTCACTAGCTGGTGGTAAACTAGTGTCTGGCCCCCCTGGTTCAGTTAATCCAGCTGTTGAACCCAAAGACAGCTGCCTCATGTCACCTAGTGAGATCCCAAGGCCACTACTCCCAACGTCTCCCCCACCCCCGACACCAAGCGGCTCGATGGCAATGTCTCCATCAGCCTTCTTGTGCAAACGGATGGTGCCTTGCTGCTCGAGCTCCAGGAGCCGCCTCTCGATGTTGAAGTGTCTCTGGAAAGCGGCATCCTTCTCCTTGATCACCCTCCTCAGGGTGGTGACCTGGGTGTTGGTCGACTCGTACGTCTCCTGGACGGCCACCGGGGGGCGATCAAGAGCACAACACAATGACTCTACATGCCAAAGAAACATCCTGTTTCCTGCTGACCTAAATTGCTATCACAGCAATTTCGCTATGTGCATCTGAAACAGATCTTTGCTAACACACAGTGAAATGAAGTGAAGTGAAGTGAAGCCTTTCTGATGCAAAGCAGGCAAAGCAATATTCATCATTTCAACTGCCGGCTTACCCGTATTGCATGCAGGTCCTTATCTTTCTGAATGAGCACCTTCTCCAGATCAGCTACTTTCATCATTGTTTCATTCTCAAGCTCCAGCAGCTTCTCCGTCACCTGGGAAAGAAGACAAGGAGAACAACAACAGGGAGATGAGAGGTTGTGAATTCAGGAATTGATCCGCAGCACGGGCATCTTTCCCAGTTCTACTCCCTCCCACTCCCTTTCCTTATACACTGTGCATCATCAATAAGAAATAAGATATACTCAGCAACATGGCACAGCAAGAGCGTGACACAGCTTTTAGTTTGGACTTTCGAATTACACATGTTGCACAGGAATTCACAGGGATTCTTCACCCTCATCCTCCCCCATCATTCCTGACCCCCAAGAACAGGGTTTGTTATGAAATTCCTAGAGTGATGTCAGGGCTGCCCACAATCTTTCTATGAGAAGAAGGTCTTAGCAAAGCAGCGTGGGATATGGAGGCAACTTCTCAGAAAGAATGAGCTAATATGAGAACAATATTCAGCTTGATTCACGCACAGTTTTCTCCAGCCACTATTCTGAACCAATTGTGAAATGCAAACACAGAGTAGATTTTTTTAATCACCATGCACAATCAGCCAAGTTAAGTACATGGCTGGTGAACCACAACAATCTCATAAACAGGCCCAGAGAGCAGTGTTGGTGGTCCAGACTGGGTGGTGCACTTACATGAGACAGGTGCTCCTCCAGTTCCTCTACCTTCTCCAGAGCTGCATTCTTCGTTTCTGCATCTTCCAGCAGACCACCCACGTCAAACACGTTATCCAGGTAGGCCTGGATCTGCACCGACAGCTTGTCACTCTCTGTATGTTTACATTTCTGACATGAGGGAGAACGAATCAGCATTAGAGATACTCTACACCCACTGTAAAAATAGTCTTGAGGATATTTATTTGGACTGCTCATTTTTTACCACAGCACCCTACCTCCAGGTAATCATCCAGTCCCAGCTTGGTGAATTCATACTGCAGATGGACTCTGAAGTTCATGTCCTCGACTGAGTGGACCACAATGTTGATGAACTGCATGCACGCAACCTGGACAACAGACACAGACAGATTTAGATACAAATATATTCAATTGAATAGATGGCTGGATGGATGGATGGATGGATGGATGGATGGATGGATGGATGGACGGATGGATGGATGGATGGAACTGCAAAAATCCAAAAGAATACATCCATCCACAATACAAAGCTTATCTCACCATGTAGTCAATGTTTCCCTCCTCACAGCGGAAGTAATCCATGAGTCTCTCAAAGCGTTGCTTCTCCTTACACACCTAAAAATACAAAAGCAAATACAGCAATGCAGAGGTTGTTTTTTGAATAATGATGATTTTAAGTACATTATAAAGTTATTGATTTTAATTAACGTTGCAATGAGAGAGTAAACATTAAAACTAAACATGGAACAACAAAAAGCCCAACATGCAGAGAATCTGAATGGAAGGTCAAAATGAGTTGGAAAACTCCTTGTCTTTTGTTAAAAATATATCAACTAATCCTGCACACGTTGGAGGGGTTGTGGTGTACTGCTACTGACAATCCAAACTAAAAACTAATAGTGGACCTTATCCTTGATTGCTGTGGTTGACTACCATAGGTGGCCGTCTTGAGATATTCCAAAGACCTGTCAGCTTGTTTTATTGTATCACCTTTTTTTAAATACCACTGCAGGAATCATGTTTTGACTAGTGGGTTGATGAGCTCTTGCAGCTCTCTGGGGCTTTGAATGCGAGGTAATTGTCTAGTTCCGGTGTTTAAATGACTGTGTATGCAGAAACCGAGAGGCTAAGCAAACCTTTGTGGTTCACTGGCTCCCATCAGGGAGATGATCCTTATCATTGTTCAAAGTTGGCTCACATCTGGTGTCTTAATGAGACTAATGACCTCAGACCAACGTAGGGCTTTGCTTACACCCTCAGTAGACAAAATCTCCCAGAGTCCCTCCACTTTCACCCCCCTACACTGGCCTTTTTACCTTCGTGCACACCATGGATGTGGCAGATGGAGTCAATTTAATGTCAGTTAGAGGTTTTAATTCAATCCTCACAGGGGTAGCCATGTATTCCAACCAAATATAAATAGTGCCACTTTAGATGATAATAGTTCAAGTTTCATTAAAGTGCCCATATTATCCTTATTTCCAGGGTCATAATTGTATTTAAGGTTATACCAGAATAGATTTACATGGTTTAATTTTCAAAAAACACCAAATTTGTGTTGTACTGCACATTGCTACTGATCCTGTCCTCACCCTGTGTGTTTGTGTCTCTGTTTTAGCTACACAGTTGGGAGTCGCAAGGCAGGATTAGCTGGGAGACTTCTTCTAAACGAGGGCGCACTTGTGGAATACGTGCAGAACAGGGACGTGTGAGTAGTTCTTTTGTCTAGTTACGTAGAAAGCCGTGCAGATTTTGAACAGCTCAACCAGAGACTGAAGGCAGAGGACATTCATAAACTTGTCTCTCACTCTAAAAAGCACGTTTTGTTTCCAAGTTTGTACGTGTGTGGAAGCACCAGAGAAATAACACCCCAAATCCCAAATAGAAAATTGCTTTGGGCACCTCTTTGAAGTTGTCAAATGCTGAGAGGATGATCTCGTGACCTCCTCGGACTAGACAGACGGCAGCCAGCAGCTCAAGGACCAAGGCTTTCGTCCTGGAAGTAAAAGTGACACAAGTTAAGACCCTGAAAAAGTTAAACTTCAAACACTAACGATCTCAAATTCAAGGTGAAAAAGAACACATATACTATGCTACGCTAACAGAATTGATGTCCTCCAAATTAATGCAAATACACTAACATACAATCTATAATACTAAGGTATGAAGCAAGGGCAGGTCTTTTTAGCTGTCTACCCTCCAAGCCTTCACTATGAAGTGATCAGCCCTGGCGGTTTACCACTAATCTCCCTTTAGTAAACATTCTTTTTACAACATGTATATACGCTTCTGATCCCCGACATCAGAGAGAAGCAGAGCACCATGGAGAATGAGAGGCATATCATATGAACTGGCTGCAGGGTTACCCCTATTGTTAGACCCAGCCCCTGCGTCTATGGAGAAGGGGGCCTCAGTTCTTACCGTGAGTTCTTATTGTTCAAGCTGAGAGCAATTTCATTGACTGCGTGTGCGTGAGACATGACCATATTGAAGCCATACTGCATGAAGGAGAAAGACAGAGAGAGAGAGAGAGAGAGAGAGAGAGAGAGAGAGAGTGGTCAGAAATACCTTAGAATATATTGAGCACTTGACTGCACAGGAAACACATAACCTTCAAGTTTATAGCAGATAGCTGTGTCTGATTGTGTGTGTTGGAGATACCTGATAATTCATGATTGCTCTCAAGCACATGATGCACACATGCACATCATCTTTCTGGCTCACAAGGCGGGAGTTCTTGATGGTTTTGCTGTTGGGAACTGTGCCATAGCTGCAACGGATTTCAGAAGTTAATATCTGGTAGAGTTTCAGTAATCAAACGTAATGCTTTAATTTAAATTTGATGTTTGACCATAGCTTGTTTCATTTATTTCTTGAATTTATCTGGTGTTCATATGACTCTTGTTGTAAGTGTGTCACATAGAGAGAGGCAGAAGAGAAAATTACAGAGAACGAGGTCTGACAGAAAAAACTTGTAAGGCTTTTGTGGTTACAGATGCATCATGGGAGATGCTTGGTTTTCTTGCTGCTGTCAACAGACCATGGTCTATGCACACGGACTGCTGTTATTTAACTGTATTCCTTCGTCATCATTGTGGACATAGTATTACCATTTGTGTGCAGTTTATAAATGGCCTTTACAGTGTCCGTGATTAGGCATTTCTGAATCATTAACATTTTCTAAGGTGATACTACATAATACAGAAAGTTATACTAATCTAGATTCAGCAATAATCTTAATCTAAATGCTATAAAGCCTGAAAGTTCTCTTGTGGACTATTTTCCTTTTTAATTAGTCCTATCAGACCTAACATTTTTTCATCTCCTGTCTGTGTGTGACTTAGTGATGAAGAAGACAACTGTCCAACATATGCTGCAGCTTACAGCTGGCTCTCATCTGAAGACAGTGTAGGCGCACATCTGGACAGATGAGGGAGGACCATTAACAAAAAGAGACTCATAACGCAAAAGGTCAAAGATTTTAGTAATCTCTGATACAGATCATCATCTGATTGAGTTTGTGCAGAGAAGTGAGTTCAAGACAGAGGTCAGCAGATCCATAATTGATCAACTATTCAAGCATCGTCCTGAAACATAAAAGTACAAAGACAACTGGCTTGCATGGTAATACATGTCTGTAGCATTCAAGATTAGCAGAGCAAAGCAATACCAGGGATTGGTAACAGCGGGGAAACTAGCTTAGCAATACATACCGGAGGACAGACTGGCGGGCAGAGCGCACCAGTGTGTTGCAGAAAGGTTGGGTGCTGGTGTGATGCAGATCTTCTATGGACCTACTCCAAGATATAGCCTTGTCCAAAAAGCCATCCTCCCCATTCTCCAGCCCCTCAAAATCCAACCTGGGCCACATACGGACAGATAGACAGACAGACAAGCCAACACAGAGGCACAGAGGGTGTAGATGAGGGGAGGTTTAAGTGAGCAAGGCAGCTTGGTAGAGAGCCAGAGGTTATCACAAGAACTGTCATCGAGCTGCATGATAAAGCTCAGCACAGAGATTCTGTCTCATTCAGGCAAGGTATAGCTTAGCTCATTCAGTTTGCCAAGTATGCAGCAACGTATACAAACACATTCAAAGAGTGCAATTTGCCAAGATGCAAAAGCAGTTTATTACAGGCTCTTAAGGACACAACGTGTTAACCCAGCAACTTGTTCCTTAGGAAAGGATATTGGCTAGACGTGTGTGTGTGTGTGTGTATGTGTGTGTGTGTGTGTGTGTAAAGTGTACTTGTATGACAATACTCACATGACAGCACACTGGGCAAATGAGAGGTACTCCACCAGGACATCAAGACCTCTGTTCTCATCATTCAGGAACTCCCTGACCCACCTGTGACGCATGGGAACATAGAAAGGTTAGCAGGGCACCAAGTCAAGAGCACACCCTTATTGTTTTATCCTTTAGGATTGCATTTTACCCATTAACGCATAAAAAGAGAAGAAAAAAAACAGAAACACAGAGAAAATGGAGATTGGTGTACTTTCTATATTTAAAGGATTATCTGTATAAATTTGTATCAACTTTAATCTTGTTTGGGCTATCCTCTCTATCACAATTATTAACTATTAACTTTGTTTTATTATGTCAGACGATTACAAAGGTTTTAAACAAACCCCCAGGTTAACCAAAATTACTAGGAAATTTAAATAAAAGGCAAAAGTGTTACCCTAACTGTCCATTCACATATCTGCCGGTTAAACTTACCATAGTTGTGTGTGCATACACTATTCCTGTGCAAATTGGGGGTTATTACAAACATTTAAGTTGCATTCACTTTCGATATTATCTTGAAAAGATAAGTTCTGTAATCTGGCTAAACTTTCAGTTGTCTGTATGACAGCTTGTGCTTCTTCTCTATCTGAAAAATGTTTAATGTATTAACGTTGTAAAAATGTCACCATGTTCCAATATCTGAGTAATGATATTGTGAGTACAATGCTTTCATAACAAAAATAAGACTTGAGTTGTAATAAACCGGAATTAGGCAGCTCAAAGGGGGGTCTCCCCTACTCTGACTGAGGGAACTTGGCAGGAATGTTATGAAAAGTAAACCAGAGCAAGGCTTCAGCTTTCCTCCACTTTTATTTCCAGTTTTTTGGAGAGAGAATCAACTCCAAACAAAGGAATTCCCTTTGCGATGAGAGAAAGAATGTGGAGGTCATATGGCTGAAGGAGCTGGGCTCAGGTCGAACCCCTGACAGTCAACAGTATTAAGTCTGCCTCCCCTAAAGACCCCTTCACCTCCTCCCCACTTCTTCAGGGAACTCCAGGGGGGGACAGGATTGGGGTAAAAGGTTCTTAAAATAGTGTTGGAGTGCTGTTTATGAAGACAGACTGCTAGTCAACCAATGGCGAGTCAGCCAGGAGAGCAATCATGAGCCTCAAAGTAGCAGAGGGAAAGACAGAGGGAGAGAGGGGAAGGGAAGAGAGCTCAGGAGATGAACTGAGGAAAGCAAACAAAGCGGTAGGAAGATTGTGAAAGGAAGGAGAGGAGGGGGTGGACACGGAGGCAGGCTTGATCATCAGTTTCCTGTCTACCACCACCCTCCCTCCCCTTTTCCCTCCTTGCCTCTGACCCCTCACTCCTTCCTCTCTCCCTTCCTCTACTTCTGTCAAATCGGTTGCTATTTCAGATTTTCTTGGCAATTCCTGGAATAACACATCAGTAAAGGCCCAGGATTTAGACACACACACACTAAACCAGCAACTGTTACACTTAATCCCATCCACAGAAGTCTTCTGAAAATAGCTTTCTTTTTTCTTTTCTTTTTTGTCTACCAGTCTCTCTGGAAAATGCATTGAAACAGACCTGTATTGATGAGGCCGAATGGCATTTGAGTTATTCTTATAACTCAATGGATGCTACGGAAAATCAAAGTCTGCTTTTGGGTTTGGGAATTCAGTGGCAAGTCTTTGCAGGACATCTGTTATGTGAATGTATCTGTGTGACATCTGACTATAGTGTCAAGGGTCATGTCTGCAATACTGAAGATAAAGGCTAGAAAGGCTTGACACAACATCCACATACATAGTGGGTGTGTAGTGAACTGTGTACAGTATTGTATGTTGATGACAAAATATGACCCAACAATAGAAAAGAATAGTTTGCTTTGATGTGAATAATGTGTAAACATGAAAGTATCCCTGTATGTTTTTTGTGCTTTCACTGGGTTCAGCATTGGTCAGCCATACTTCCTGTCCCTCTGGCACACACAACAAAGCTTCCTGATCAACACTATGGGGGAGTGGACGAGGCAGCACAATGGCTACCATCTGGGCATTATGAGGACCAGCTCTGTGAAGTGAAGCTGCAGAGCTTGGCAAGCTAGAACAATGGGGGATATCTGGGCACCAGAAAGAACTCTTGGTCCCTGCAGCAGCAACAACACAGAAAGGACTATTCTTTACCAGGAAGAAACAATAAGGTGGTTTCCTTCAGGTTTGTGCACCATTGAATAGCCCTGAATATTTGACCAGACAAATGAGAGCGATAAGTATTGATTACCCAATGTGGTTTGTCCTTAGTGAGATCTCCAGCTCCCTCAACACTTTTGTAGATTCCTGCACCCGCCTGCGAAACTTCTGCAACACATAATAAACACAGAGTTTTGCTGCAGAAATTTCATTGTGCCAGTGCTACTTCATAAGCAGTGAGAGTTTACAGGTTCCTTTTTAAAAGGAACTCCTCCAATTTATAACAGCGCTCCTGTAACATTGTCAGGCTTGTGCTGGACAGTTTAATTAAAAACATTATTAAAATCAGTGCAGCAGAACAAGAGATATTGTTATAATATAATATAATATAATATTGTTAATACTTTCTTCTTGCTTGGTTCCTACCTTACCCACAATGCAACTCGACCTCTGTCAGTTCATTTGGAGATACAAATATGTTATACTAGTAGTGGCTAATGTAGCCTTGAGCCGCTACCCTCAAGCACAGATGAGGAGCGAGCTACAGAGGTCTGGTAAGCTCACTTCTTTCTAAATTCACACAACCAGCTTTTTATTTTTATTTTTGTCTTGAGAGACCACTGAGTTTATCAGACTATATCAGCCACATGAGGTTTTATAAAACAATTTTTACATCTGCAGTAGTACTCCTCAACACCTGTAAACAGACTTTGATTTGTAAATCAGTAATGTTCCCCTTTAAGTGGACACTCTATTTGAAAGTACTCTCCCACCTTTCGTGTGACTCCAGGGTCTAAGTATCCTCGTAGCTTCTGGATGTAGGTGTGAGGTGGATTCTTCACCTGAAATCTCTCCTGAAGATACACACAAAGTAAGCATTGTAATGGGCAGTTTGCTGAACTGTGTTGGTGCAGAATGGAAAGTGATGACATTGTGAGTGCTGGTTTGGTCATTTATGAATTGAAGTTTGTTACTGCACCTGGTCACAGATCAGGTCCCACTTTTTCTCATTGTCATACTGTCGGAGAAGACGTGCTTTGTCTGGAGGCAGGTTCATAGAACTCTGAAGATAGAAAATGTCAGCATTAGTTTAATTTACAACCACATGTTTCCTTTGTTGCATTGTATTTATTTGACTATTTCAAGCGGATGTGAATGAGTGTGTGTCTGTAACTGGGCTTTACAGGCCTCTGGCGCCAACAGCAGAGCATGGCCAAATTTTTTTGGGGGACTTAGGACCATGACCTCACTTCCTGTGTTAACACTCAGCATCCTGCCGCAAGAGATGATCCGAATCTCCTTTGCACTCTCGAGTCTCAGTATTGTTCAGATAACCCTTTACTGTTAACCACAAGAAGCCACTACCAAAGTACGAGCCTATTAACAGAACTGTCATCTAATCCAGCTTTAAAAACACTGGAACGCCACACAAGACGTCCTAAGGCCACCAATTTACAGTGGCTCAAATTAAACCCTAAATGCTCTAATTTGTGTTTGGAGACCAACCCACTTCAGCGTTTTATGTCCTCGGACACAGTGAAAAAATTACACAAACTATACGACACAAGCTTTGAATAATAACTTCCTTGACTGAGCAAAGAGCTTGTAAACAGAGGTTGAAACGGAAACCTTAAAAATGAGGAAGCACAACAATCGGAGGGAGCTTGCGAGCCCCTGAAACTGATCACCTTAGCGTTTCTCTTTAAAGAGACATGAGGGATGGTTTGCAGTGGGAACCCTCATTTACACCCATTTCAACAGGACCTCGTAAGCCCGGCCACAAACGGCCTTTTAACCTGCAGCTATAACTCAGCCTCACATCGAAAACGTAACCCGCTGTTAACCCATCCCAGGCCAGATGTGAGGCTCACACTGGCATTTCACCACTGATAGATGGAAAATGACACACTTGCTCCTGTGACAACCACTCAGTCACTGGTAAGGGTGGAACATCACATGTGAGTTTGATTTGATTTTAAAATAAGTTTTCCACATCGAAGTACACATTACTCACTCTATCAGCACATCATGAATCATGTTGTCTAAAGAGAACAGAGGTAAAGAAACAGTGCCTCTGTATTTCTTGACAGCTGACTAATAAGTTCATATTTCTGTAATCATACATTACCAAGTACACTCAAAAATACACACAGCAACTTTAAACTGTAGATGGATGCCATTGAAAAGCCCCTAAAAATGCATTGCCTGACAAAGCCCTAACTGTAGTGGAAATTGGTGCAGAGATGTTGCATATGGGGCCTTTGACATAACTTGCTTTATAAAACCCATGCGGTAGAGAAGAGAGAGGCAACGTGCATGCCAGATGTCCAGAATTACAGGAGGAATGTGTCTTGTTTATAGTAGTAGTTTATATTAGTAACTTTTCTCTCTTTTCTGACCCCCAAACCGCTCTCTCCTCCGTAGTCTCTCCTGGGAGAAATTTCACCAACAACAAGGTCGGACTAGGAAGAGAAGAGTACCACCTCCAATCCGTATCTGTCTCTAATAAATTATGTCTCAGAGCATTTTTAACAAAGACGGGAAACTACTTTAATGAGAATTGGTTGCTGATAAGGCATATGGATATTGAAATAATGAGATAGACGGACCAATTGCACTAAGTGGATCTCTTAGACACACTCCAAATAATGATCCAAAGGCTTGGATTTTGATGTAAACACATGAGTGGTAAATGAAAAAATAAGCCTGGTTATCTACTCCAGCATCTGTCCAGGCCCAAAGCCTGGTTTGTTTTGTCGTCTTGGCCAGTCATGTATACTGAAGTAGAACTGGGGGGCAAAAAAAGCAAAGAGCAAGGTCCCCTTTGTAGTAATTTAATTCTGAAATAGTTGAAAAGATGTAAACCAGACACACACAAATTTGTATCCCTTCAGTAAAGACAAAAGGAGCAAAATAAAGCCAAAACGGGTCCATTGTTATTGAATTTGAAAAAGATTTCAGTTACAAAAACATGAATTAGAAGTGGAGAACAGCGTAGAGTTTCTGTAAACGATCAGTAAACGTAAATGCAATAGGTTTCGTGCCATTATGAGCCATGAGGACACACACACACACACACACACAAGACTTTGATGTTTAACACAGTTCTGCTCTTTGTCAGAGAGAGCCTCAGGTAATGTTAACAAATACAGGTGGGACTGTGAGCAGATGTGTGGAGCTGCAAATGTTACGGGTATAACATGAATTGCTCCGATGACAGAAGGGGTATAGAAGAGGTTTCTCCTGCAAAAAGGCAAAAGGCAGAGTGGACTATTCTTTTCTGACTAGATTTGGGTAATTTGAGCCAAATAACCCAATTTAGCTAATGTCATTTCACTTTCTCTCACAGTGATACAATCTTGCACTTCCTGTGTTTCTAAGAAGCTAAAAAGAAGCTGTTTTATGGGAAAGAGGGAGCAGTGGCCTTTTGTAGTTTACGAGTCATCGCCCCATTTTAGTGGTGAAATACTACAGAAATGCCCAAAATGTTTGGTGTTTGTTATGTTGCCATGTTGCCCACACACTCTCTCCTCCAGCAAGGCCTTTCTTGTTTGACCTGAGACTGTCTTGAAAAAGGATTCAATGTGGTGCTTTGTTTTGATTTGGTGCTGTGCCATTCCCATCCTTTGACATTTGAGCTATTTTTTTTCCTCACAGAAAATCGCTAACAATGGCTGGTGGGCAGGGTGAGCGTATGGCCCCTGGTGCTGTGTAAAGCACAGACACAACACCAGTACACTGCACAACTTGATGAACTGGTTCTATTCTCATTCTCATTCTCATTAGGCCCCCATTGTGAGCCAAAACAGAAGGCAGAGTTTCCAAACAGAGAATAAAAAAATCTCCACTGTATTAAACTTGTTAACAGACCAAACATTATGAATCTCTTTTGCTTGTTATGTAGAGATCTCTTGCACATAAATCAGTCACAGAAGTTCTTACTTCAAAAGAAGTACATGAATGTTGCAACAAAATATATAATGGAGGAAATGAATAACAATGAATAGTTTGTTGATTAATCAACATGAATAGGGATTCAGTGGTATAAAAAAATACCAAAGTCTGAATACACTTGGGTTTTGGACAAAACACAAAATCTGAAGACGTTATACTTTTGTAGAATTGATAGGGAAAATAGTGTTTGTCTGCTACCCTAGACCAATAAACAGGTAAATAATACCCTATTAAAGGAAAAAACATCATGCACAAACAAATGGAAATATACAAAGTGTTTTAAGGTTAAAGGATGTTGGGAAGGAGAATTAAGCACAGGAGTAACACCGGCCAACAAAGAGGGCATAAAATCTGAAACAGAGAGACATTTGAGCCGTTGACAAAGGAAGATGGAGGTTTCAAAGCCTCAACAGTTAAAGTAGTTGAAGGGGTCAGGTTGCAGGTTAAGGAGGCATGGAGAGTCCAGGAGAGCATTCAGGGACTCAGCAGAGCGCTCAAGTCACGCACAGACCCCCACAACCGAGGGGGGATGCTGCTGAGCCCATGGTCACTTCAGACATCAGAGTCAACATGGCAACTCCATGTGCCCTAAACTGGACAGCTTCCTAATCCGAGCTGATTTACAATCAGCCTTGAGTTAACTTTAATGACTAGAAACTCCAGAGAGACAAATGGAAAAGCGTGACAGGATGTTTCCCCCCCTGACCTTTTTCACAGCTTCACACTTTCAGTCAGGATAAGATATAACACAACTCTACACAGCACCAAACAAAATGACTCAGCCAGCCTCATTTTCTCAGCCAGTTTGTTTCTGTAGAGGACACGAAATTGAAAAGTTGCTCCCTAGGTTGCTACCAGACATGTAACACAAGTTTATTTTGCAAGATTAATTTGGTTGCAAATATAGCTGTCATCTCTGTACTGTGATGATTAAAGGATGTGGATTTTCCATGAAATACCCTGAGGTATCCGGGTGTAGAGATTGTCAAAGGTCAGAAGGTCTGACGATGATTGTAAAAAGGATTTTAATTGATTTTCTTTCTTTTTTGCATTTAGATTTAGCATTCTTTGAAAATGCAGCATTCTGGAAGCTCATGCAAGTTGGGCATTGTTGTATACATGGAATTGCACTTTGCCTTATTAAATTTAATTTTCAGACTGATTGACCCTATGAGTGGCCTCTTCTCTTCTGTGCTCTATCAGTGTGTTGGATATGCAGAGTCTGTGTTTTTTATCTACTTGGTTGGTTTACACAGGCCAGACTTAGTTGTCAGCTCAGAGGGAAAGGAGTGGGCGGCTCATGAGCTCCCAACGCTGGACGTTGCCTGTGGCAGGTCAGACATGGAGGCCCAGACAGCCCCCTTTACCCCCAACAAGTCTGAGTCTGCTCATCGGAGTGGGGTCCAGGAAGAAGGGAGCTACGGCATTGCTAAACTGTCACCATAATCAAGGGTCACAGCCCCACAACACAATGCAGCTTGGAGAGAGGTAGTAATTTATTTGTATGTATGGCACATTTTATACATAATGGCATTTCAAGCTGCTTCATAAAAAGTAAAAGTTAAAGATCTGACTATTGAAGAAGTAGTCCACACTCTAAAAAAAATTATAGTGGCTCAACTTAAAAAAATTAAGGTAACAATTTGCATGGACTTTTTTAAGTAGTTC
>NC_048413.1:14731517-14854038 GCF_013103735.1 Etheostoma cragini
TTCAATTTTTTATGCTAAAAACACTTATGATTTTAGGCTATACCTACTGATCCCATGAATTATTTTTTAGAGTGCAATAATTTGGGAAATAGGCTTTTTTTTTTGCTTTCTTGCCAGGAGTTAAAATTGGAAGATTGATTGCGGGTATCCATTTTCTCATCTACTTGCAGCAAGAATACATGTTTCACAAAATGTCTAACTATTCCTAAATAACAATCAACAGAGACTTTAATTATGTTTAATTATGTTAATTATGGCATGTCATTTTAAAATCAATAATATGACCGTTTAGTTGCCAGTTTAGAGACATAAGAATTAATGTTTTTTTTTGTTTTTGTTACAGCTTTAGCAGCTGAAGCCTGAAAAGAAACAGTTACTAACCTACTGGAAAGAAAAGCACGGATAACCTTTTCCAGATCCTGTGGCTCATGCTATACTTTTTAGAGAATAAAAGACTGGCATTAAAAGTTATTTCATTTGGCTGCTATTTTCAGGATAAACACTTGGATCTAGCCTGTATCAAACTTTTCAAGAACAACAAAAGGGGTAAACATATTCCGTGGCCTTATGTATAATATCAGAGAAAAATTGTGTTTTTTATTAATCCAAATTAAAGCATTGGCATATTGTTTCAAAGCACCTCAGCTGTGTATGAAAAAGCAACACTTTTCTGAACGTATTTCAATGATCTGGTAACAAAGGAAAACAACAGGCCAGCCAAAAAGGGGTTAGATAAGACCAGTAGCTCTTAAATAAAAGCAACTGTCTGAAGAGGTTGGAAAAAGCCAGGCCACTGATCCCTGTAAGGAAGGAGAGCCAACAAGGAGGCAAAGAAAACAGAATGAATACGGGACCTGGCATGACTGTGTTTTCTTTAAGCGTATTTCAGGCATCCACAATGTGAAAAGAAAGAGACGAGACCAGTTATTTTTCTGGAGGTGTCCCTCAGAGAGAAGAAAAGCTACATTTGGAAATGAGTAACTCTATACCCTCATAAACGCTAAGAAGGACAGGAAGAGTAAATACAACCGACTCCTGGGTCTCTGTCATACATGTACATACAGTACATGTGACATACACTGATGACTACATGAGGTGGAGCTAAACAAGCCATCATTTCTGGTAAACCCAGGTGTGAATCACATTATTAAACCAGCTTTTCATTAGTGAATTTTGCTGTCAGTACTCTTGTTTGGATTTCTCCTTTTCCTTGCTGTTGAAACACAATGAGAGCAGACAGGTTGCTGTCAGTGAGCTGCAGGGACTTCCTTAACTCTTCGGGAAATCCAAAAACTGCCCTGAGTAATGTCAGGTTTGTACCTTAGCTGTTACTTGTAATACGAGCATGTGTGTGTGTTTTTGCACATCCATTCCAACAATGTGTTTATGTGTGTATGAATGAATTGTAGGTGTATTCCAGCTCACAGGTAATCCTTGCTGAACTGAAAGCAATAGGGCAGAGTGTGAGAAAACACTGCCCACCCTTTCTCCAAGTAGACATCCAATCACCCTATTGCTCTTTTGCTAGGTAACCCGAACCAGGCAATCACAACAAAGTATGGGTCCCTGCACAAAGATGCTGGAAGACCGGGAGGCCAACAATGCAGACGCTACCAGCGCTTCCAAGACAGTAGACTGAAGGTGGGAAAGACAGAGAGGACAAGATGTTTTTCTAACAGGCGAAGAAGTAAAGTTTTCATGGCCCTCAGTAATCCTCCCTGTCCAATCTTTCTGATGCTGTTCCTTGTTCACCAAGCAAATAGACACTTGTTTAATAAGATATAGGCAAAACGGGTAAAGGCACACCTTGTTTATGTACATACAAATGTGGAGTCAAACCACATTTTGGAAATGTGAAACCTAAGTTAAAAAAACTGATACAAACATAGTTACCTTAAATTTTGTCCATTGTTTAACCAATACACAACTTAAACTCTTCTTCATTGCTGTAGTTTAACACTAACCTATAGATTAGGGATAAAAATAGACATCTTTATTATCAATATATCTGTTCATAATTGTTCCCAATTAAACAGGGAAATGTTTTTTTAATTTTAAAAACATTTTTAAATCACTCTCCCCCATTTCAAGCTGACATCTTCAAATTGCTAGTTTTGTTAGTCCAAGAGTCTAAAACTCAAAGATATTATATTTACACTAAAATAAAAACAGAGGAAAGTAGCTAATCCTCACATTTGAGTGGCTGACACTAGTAAATTTAAGGCTTTTTTGCTTGGTAAATTACTTGAAATAATAATAAATGATTTCATTCATCAATGATCAGAATTGTGGATGTATTTTCTGTCAATCGCAAATCGGACTACTTGACTTTGTTCCAGCAAACAGTCAGCTGTTCTAATGGCTAAAACTTTCCCTGAGTGGCGTTGCAGCTCAAATTATGGGGTGTTAAATCCCCATTAAATCAGGAGTTTGAAGGCAACACAGTTTACAGCTGTGGCATAAGGTGTTCAGACCTTGTTCTCTGCCCTCCTGCTTATCCACAACCTTCCCTTCTCCTGTCTGAATGGACTCTGAAGCGTCCTCTCTTCTCCCATGAACTCACATCTTCTACGATGTGACCTCTCTGAGTCACTCTGTTGAGAGAAATAACTTTCCCTCCAGTCCCTTCTTTACAACTCAAGACCAAATGGACATTCCACGGTCAGTCAAAGCAAAGGGAAGTTGGTTTTCGCTTGATAAATCAAAAACTACCCATTTGCTAATTCATTTATTTACCCGCTGACATCAAGCAAGGAACAGTTATTGTCACAGAGTAAGTCGAACACACGGCCGCAGCCTGAGATAAAGACAAAAATGTCCTGAGCACAAGGTCCTTCTGAAGCCAGATGTTCCTCAAGCTTCAAACGTGAGCCCATTTGAAATGCCCACTTGTTTACATGATCTTATCTACGACAATTTTGTGTTCCAACAGTGAGATAATTCCAGCAATCCCACCTGACAACTATATTGTCCTATTTAGAGCTGTCCTATCTGTAGCTTTTGTCCTATTTATTTGTTTTATTTGAACATACTGTATCTAGGAAATGTGAACACAAACAAGAATATAAGTGAGGTTAGGACTGAGTTATAAATAAGTACTACAATCGGTCATGAATCGGAGGTACTCGTTCCTTCCTGTGTGGCGAACATCCTGTTTGTTCTCCTCCGTGCGTCCGAGCAGGGCCCAGGGTAGCCCCAGCCAACAGATGATTATACAAAATGAATGTCAGGAATGCAGGTACATGAATGCCTCAATAACTCATACCATGTTTGACACACTGCCCAGTTAAAAAGATGAAGGTTGGCCAAAGAGAAGGGCACCAATCTGAGCCTGAGCTTTGTGGAAATAAAAGTGTTCAATCAAATAGGATGTATATGTGGAGGTTTGTATTGGAGGCGGGGAAAAAGATGATAATAAAATTAAAATAAATAAATAAAAACCAAAATAAAAAGACAGTTTGACATGTATTGAGTTTGCATGAAAACCACAGAATCACATTACCAGTCACATGTCTTAAAAAGTTCCCTTTTGTTTCTTAATATGACTTTATCCACTAGAACTGTTACTGTGAAAGGCAGAAGTGGAATTCTTGACAAATGAGAAGATAAGGAAAGGCTACTGAATGTCACAATTTAAATGATTACCGCAGTTCTTCTGAGCGCCCGCATAAAAAGAGTGTAGCAGCACAAAGTGCAACTGGGGATGAGGCCCCCTTTCTAAAACAACATTGACTGACAGAGTCCCCATTGTCTTGAGGAGGAAACCACTACTTCGAACTACAGCCTTGTTGAAGTTGGATTAAAGCAGCATGCAAACCCCCACTGACACGCAAAAGGCAAATGCATGCTACAAAAACAACTTACATATACATTGAAATGGAATGCAGTTTCTCTGCATTGATGAATTTAACCAGGTCTACATACATTTTTGTAATGTGAAAAAATGACTTGTGTCTTGCTAGTTGCCGTTTCTGAGACTAGAGAGTTGGAAAAAAATGAAAAATTCCCTTAAATGTATCTGCAAAAGTAAACAACAAACACCTTTTAAACTTTATCTCTATTGGTCTGAGTGGCTTTAAATGTAATAGCATTTTTTTAAAATACACGTTACACTCTCATGTTTGTTTGCTTAATATGAAGCTCCAGCCAGCAGCTGGTTAGCTTAGCTTACCGGTAGTTTGCATACTGGGAAATAGCTAGCCTGACTACAACCGGCTTTTTTACACTGGTTTTTGTGCTTTAAATAATCAAAATGAAACATGTTAACCAGTGAGCTTTAGAGGTGCTGGTAGAACTTTACTTTGTACAGAGCCTGGCAAGCTGTTTTCCCTTGTTTCCAGTATTTATGCTAAGCTAAGCTAATTGTCTGTTTGCTGTAGCTTCATATTTACCGTAAAAACATGAGTGACATTGATCTTATCATACAACTCTCGGCAAGAAAGCAAACAAGCGTATTTTCTAAAATCTCTATATATGTGGAAATGTTATATCTGCCCAGCCATGGGCATGACCTTCAGCATGACCTTTACTTTCCAACATTACAGCAATGAGAAGGGTGGAGAAGCACTAAAACTCTTTGGCTCTGGCTCTCTCAAAAGGTTGGAGAGAGCCAGTTGGACAGCCTTGTGCTGAACCCCCATGCCTGCCCTGCTGCTCTAACTTTGTGCACTCAACTCCCATAATCAACCTCTTCCTGGGACATAGTGGTGGGTGGCTGAGTCAGATGTACACAGTCTTTCAACGCAAGTAACGTAACAAACACATTTTCTCTTTTTAGAAAAGATGATGCATGTGAGAAAGGGAGTGGTACACATACTATGCACATAAATAAACTGCAACCGCCATTAAACATTTCAAAATGATTTAGGTTTTATGTCCAATAAACACATTGCACAGCTTGACTCCATTAGTTCCACTTGAGTGGCATCTATCACACTGCAGCTTTCTTTATATTTTAGCCATCAAGAAAGGGGCGCTGGAGTCAGATTGTCAGCATGTCTGATTTCACTACCATTGACTTTTCATCTGTAGTTTTCACATTTACGTGTGATGCAACTCAGTGTCATGGCATGAAAGATGTTGAGAGTTGAGCAGTCAGACAAAACAACCAATCAAGTGGTAGAAATAATCCCAAGCTGCTCCAGTAACAGCTCTTAAATATGTGTGTGCTGTTAGAAAATGTTGGTAAAGTCATTACAACCAAGAACAGTGGCAGACTGCCAGTTCAAAGGGAATTTTCCCTTTCTGAAGTTGTCCTGTGGCCTCAGCCTAGACTAGACCGCAGGAATCCAGTATTGGATTGGTTTTCGGGCACTTTGAAAGAGGATCCCAGGCCAGGAGTGCACCTTTGAAAATGCCACTCACTCATCTCACATCATTTTCATGGACAGAGTCACATGAAAAAGGTTATTTTGCAGACAGACCCACAGTGAGAGTGAATTCAGGGAATGGGAAAATAGGAAACACTGAGTGGGTGAGTGAATGAAATGGTTTCACCTATATTTGGAATCGCACAAAGCCAATGATAAGTAAGAGTTAGAAAAAGAGAGCCAAAAACTATCAAGAGAATGCTACCAATGAATAGGATATAATTTTATTGATATGTATTTTATGTTGTGCATCTGTGAGGTCTAGGTAGATCTGTATCACTAGCTGAACTAATGGCATGTTATGCACCAGTAGCAGCCTGCAGGAACACAGTTCTTATTGTAAAGCGAACCAACCACAACAACCATTGGCTACAATGCAATTTCCCCTGTAAAACGTAGAAAGGAATATGCCAGGCAGCTGTTTCCAGCCACAAAAGACATAACTTAGTGGTTTCTGAGGATGCTGGACAAAAGAGACTAGAAGGAGACGATGCCTTTAGCACATGCTGCCGGTTAGAACAGACCTAGAATTTTATTAGCAGACCGCATGAAGTAGTCAAAGCTAACTCAGCTAGTTACTTCTCGCCCCTCCTCTGTTCCCCTCCACTGACTACAGTAGAGCAGTCCTGCTAAAGTCATTAGCCCCGGGATATTACTACACTGGCAAAGGCTGCTGCACCCATGACATCATTATGGGCTGTTGTCAGTCCAGTGGGACTTCTGTGAGCTGTGTCTGAGAGGAGAGGGCAGCCCTGCCACGCAGATGCAGACATGCATTTACACCAGAATGCCATCATGCAGCAGGAAACACTGTTATCAGAGGAGGTGAAATTAACCATTTCAAAATATCCATTCATGGAATGTCTATTATTTTTCAGGCTGCGGCAAAGCCAATTATGTCACTGCTAACAAATAATGAAGATATTTTGGCATATGTGATACTGTATAGCCACAGCCAAACAACAGATGGCCGTGTCTTCCGGAAGACAAAAGCTTTTGATGTACCTTTATCTTGCAACAAGGGGCCAGCAATTCAGAGACATGACCATTGTCTGATAAGAACCCTCAAATAAACAAGCATGTTGTTCTTTCCCACAAAGTAAAGGAAATCTGGAGCTACTATGGGTTAAGGTGGGGTAGGGCTGGAGAGCTTGAAAAATGTTCCCGGTCAAAAACACAACTGAAATGTTGAGTCTACTGCCTCTTGCATAGAAATCATCTGCTCTGCACGGCTGAACATAATAACAGGGATTGACTTTGTGTTGCAGGGCAGTCAAACAACTGCAAACTGTTCCAGTCTCTAGGCAAGATGTATGTTGATATTTTTCCTTTATGGGAAATGTGATGTGTGCAAATCACATGGAAAAACTTTGTCTAAAATGTCCTAAGCATCTGCATGAAAGAGATATGATGTGAGCTGTCATAGTAGCTTTTACAGTATAGTACAGTGTATGATTGTCACAAGAGCTGATGTTTAGCACACCAGTCAACAAGAAGGCCTTGAATGGTTTCTTGCTGTGTTAGTGTCTTCATATGAGGGCTTTACTTGATAGCTGCTGTGAACTCTGGCAAGTGAATAATGGCTTTATTCCAGAAACATGGAGGATCCACAAAGTGTTGAAGAATGAGATTATCTTAGTAATGCTGTGAAGATCATTCCCAGCTCTATGCTGCTTGATGCTGTAATTAAGGTCTTAAACAGCTGAAAATCAAGGCCGGGTGTGGTTATGTGAAATAAGCACCTGTGAGAAACCTTCGTGCCACTGTTTAACAAAAAAACAGGTAGTATCCCATAGTCTTTAGGATGGAAAAAGTAAAACCTTATTGAATTTTGTAAATATGTATTTATTCCTCTTTGACTTTGTGGGGCTTGATTACCTACACTGTAGCAGAGCAACAAGTTGCAGTGATGTTACTGAGCCTTCTGTTTTCTTTTTGGATATACATGGAGCATAGCAGGGGTGGAAAGAACATTCGAATATATGCAACTCAAACACTTCTGTGAAGAAACTGCATGACTAAAATGTTACATAACTAAATGTAACACAAGGTAGCTGATTTGAAGGATAGTCTACCACTGTCACTGTGAAAAGGCCAATCCTGAATGAGTATTGATTATTTCCTGATTCTGATTTATTTCAATAAGTACACCCGATCAACCACCTCTTTAGTTCAGACCAGTTCTTTTCAGAGTGGTAATGATAGTTCTTTCTCAGATAATGCTAAGATGAAAATTGAATTTCTGTCCAAAGCTCTCCGCACCAAAGGTTTTTGAATGTCTTAAACCAAAAAAAGGCAAGCTTTTTCCACCTGTTTTCAAGAACTAAACAATATTCTGTAACCGTTTTTAAATGATACCTTTAATTATACTTATTGATAAATATATATTAATATTTTTTTAAATGTCAAAATATAGTAGAAACATGTCCATCATACATTTCTGAAGCCCAAGGGGACGTTTCCAAACCTCCAAATGTAGGGCTATATAGCCTATAGGCCTATACCCTATGTAGTTTACCAAAACAAAAGACAAAGAAAAGCAAATCCTTACATCCCAGGAGTCAGAAAAAAAGAAAATGTTGGATCTTTGCATGAAATGTGACTTAAATGATTCATCAATAATCAAAGTAGTAGCTGATTCATTTTGTGTCCACTGACTAGTTGATTAATGGGTTAATTGTTGTTACGGATTAGATATTTTCCACCCCTGGAGATGAGTGACTGCAGCCCCCACTCTGCCTGACACTGACATTATTAGAAGTCCACATGACTGTTCCTGAAAAAGAGAAATCAAACTTGGTAAATTCCCCAATAGAAGAAATGTCCCCTTGACGTAGGATGACAGAGTCACTCGACTGTGTTGATAGTCGGTAAAAGTGGGTGTTGACTGTCAGCTCATTATTACAAAGCGCTCAGACAGCTCAACTCCGGCCTGATGTGGCGTGTGGAGGGAGGGGAGGAGAGAGAGTCGTCGGGGTGTGGGAGTTTTGGGGGAATTCAGAAAATGCTGTTTTCAGCCTGCAGCGAGAAAAATCTAAATAAACCCAGGCGGAGAATGCCAAGATGTGCTCTGTCAAAGATTTAGCCTACAGTAGGCTAAAATGCCGCCCCCTTACCCTGCCAACTCTCACCATGCTGTGCTCAGTGTGCCACTTCAGCCAAACGCTGAGTTGTCTGACTTTAGGGGAAACAAAAGAACCGCAGGAGAGGGAGTGTGGGGGGGGGGGGGGGGGGGGGGGGGGGGGGGGGGGGGGGGGGGGGGGGGGGGGCAGCCAGCAGGCAGAGAATAAGGGGCGGGACACCAGCATAGGTCTGTTCAATTCAAAATATCAGCAGATGTAATGGACGTCAAAGAAAAATAAATAGGTAGCCTACACGTACACTTTTTTTTCTGTAAAAACCACAACTAGCGAGCATAAATCAACTCTTTTGTTATATTAACAACACCATCCATTAATGGGGATGTTTAAATTGGCACTATTTTGAATTTGAATTCTGTAGTTTAACAACATGATTAAGTGAGGCACTTGGAGCTATAATTTCAAATGATCTCTGACATTTGGACCACGTATGACAAACTGAGATGTTCACAACTTACCAAAACAATGGCAAATTTCTCCTCCAGCTCGGTGGGGTCAGGCATGGGAACCTTTAGTGGCATGATGTGATGCTTCATCTCCGACTGGCCATCCACACTTTCTATATTACCCATTTTCCCCCAGATGTGCTGTATGCTTTGCTCAACTTGAATCGTTCAGCTTTCTTCTAGTGATGATACTCCAAGTAAAACAAAAAATATCCCAGATATTCCAACAATTTCATTAACGGATTCATCCAAATAATCCACTTCTCCAAGCCGAGATAAATCGCTGACCGTGCAGTAGTCTCGTATCACTGTCCCAAAATGCCATTTACACTTATTCACGCGTTTAAGGTTTACAGTGTGTTCCACTGTAGTTTCCCTTCAATAACTTACTTTCAAAAGTAACTATCAAAGTACAGCTGCTTTCTCTTCCAGAAAGTAGTTTCTAATTTGCCCGGCCAATCCATTACTTTAAACAGATTTCCCCCCGCGATAGATAACTTTCAAATGCCGACAAACAGTTACTTTGAGTCGCTGCTCAACTTTCTTGGCTACGACGTGTTTCCATTCATTATTGTTGTGTGATCCTGATTAAAGTCTTTGCTGTTGCCTCCACTCAGAGGGCAGGTTTTCTGCTCTGACCCCGCCCCTAGCAGGGGAGGAGGCGCTCCAGTTGGTTAGAAGATCTGTCAATCGCCTCATCTCTGTTTCGCCACCCCTCACATCTGCAGGCAGTGAGCCCACATACAACTGGACGGAAAAGTGAGGCTTTGATAGCACTTTATCGCGACCTGGTGGACACATATGAGTAGGACATTTCACCCAAGAAATCCAACAGTTTAGAATTTAGTACTTTAAAAAAAAAAAAGTCACAAAACTGGTTTGATTCATGAGAGTGCAAGCTTTAATCAACAACTTCAGCAGAAACAAGATGATATGTTCAAATAATGTCAAAGCTCAGCAGTTTTCTTCTTCAGTTCTGACACTTAAAAACACTATTTTCTTTCCGTCACTACAAATCAGTGGCCAATCCTTCGTGGTTGAAGTGACAGTGGTGGTATGTAAATGCTGTCCCAAATGCTGGATGCTGGCGTTCAATATTAGCTTGCTTCTCATAAGGTCATAACTGTTTTGCTTGAAAAATAAATGGCCGACAGCTTCAGCCTGTTGCATTTAGCGCCACATACACGTAGAACACAAAGAAGCATGGGCGTGAGAACACCAGCGATGTGTTTTCAGTGTTTTTCAAAGTTTTCTTTTCATAAAAGCACAGTGATTTAGACTCTGCTTAAAGTATCACACCTCTTGTGTCAGTGCTAAATGCGAAGGTCTAGGTTTTTTAATACTTTGATTTATAAAAGTAACTTTAATAAAGCTCTCGTTAAAACATATAAAAATTCATTTGGAACATAATTCATAAACACTGATAAACTGTGCACAGTTTTGTGATACATAAGGCAATAATATAAACGTATATAAACAAAGTAATTTGGGAATTATTTGTAAATGGTAAAAAAAAAAAAAGATTCAAAGATACTTCTTTCTGTTGTATTGAATGCTACAAATTCATAAAACACTTTAAGATATTGACCACAGCATAAGCCCTTTTTCTGAATGAAATTCAAAGAGGACTTTGACATGCTTTTGAACACATATAAACTCGGTAGGTTGTGCAACATAGTTGCATTAATATCAAATATCTATTCAGCCAAAATATTCTACTGAAGAATCTGTCCAAGACAGCATGAATTTACCACAGTAAACACTTTACAGATGATAAGCTACATGTAAAGTTTCCTAAATACAGATGAACTGTGTTTTTTGTGGAGCAGATATGTCATCATTTTCTTTCCTTCACTGATGGTGGAAATTTCCATTTAAGCTGAATATACAAACAGATCACAGAAGCAACACTTAACATTAAATAGTACTTGAGGCCAACGGCTGATTCTTCTAGTTGGTCTCTGCTACCAAATCATACCTGGAAATCAGAAAGGATACAGAAAGAAGTTGTTTAAATAATATAGAAAAGTAATATCTCAACATCCATTTGTGGTAGTACATTGGTAGATCCAACTCTGTTTTACAGTATTCGGTAGCTGAAAATGATTACCATTGTGTGACACCAGTCTTCAGGTCAATTTGGTCCAGGTCCAGCTGCAACTGAGGGCAACGAAGAGAAGCAAAAGATTATGTTTCCTGTCTGGCCATCAAGACTGAGTAACTGCATTTCAGACGATGATATCTACCTTGCCGATGAGCTCCCTCTCTCTGCTCATGAAGGAGACGCTGTTCTTCACAGACAGGTCCAGTCTTCTCTGCATGGACTCCTCAAGAGAGAAGTCAAAGTCAAACCTACAGAAGGAGGGAGAAGTCAATTCATATCCTCACACTTCTTTCACTATCATGAGTCTTGTTTGTTTGTCTCACCTCTCGCTGAATTCTGGATTGAGGTCCCTCTTCTTGGTGGCAGTCCTCCTCTTGGTGGTGGCCTTCTTGTCAGGCAGCAAGATGAAGGAAACGTAAGGGTCTGCACCATCCTTGGAGCAGGCTTGGAGGGCTCTGTGGGTATACAGCGATTACATTTATAACGTGTGTTGGTATTGGGTGCTCCGGGTCAAAAATGTTATGATAAAGAGGTGACGTGTGTCATATCAATCAATCACTTCATCCAGACCTGCAGGAGTGAACGGTGATGAAAAGTCTGCTCTCCTCTATGGAATAGCCGACGGTAAGCTTAACTTGGCCTGTAGAATTTGCGTTATCAGCCCTAAAGAAACAGTAGGGGAAATGAGATTATTTACTTACTACAGTAGGGGAAATGAGATTATTTATTATAATGTCTTTAAATATTTAGAACAAAATAGGAGGAAATCCTGATAACTGCTTTACAGTAGAGGTTGTGACTACACATCAGGGCATCGATGCCAGCATGTGTGACTCACATGGCGAATCCACTTCTATGTCTGAGATCAAGATGGGAAGGAACCCATCTGGGAAGGACTTCTTCTCCACTGCCCTCGTTGGCTGCATCCCCTGGAGCCCTACGACACACTGCCAGCTGAGTGTCCAAGATCTGCAAGACATACGGAACATATCTCAGTGTCACATGCTGCATCATAATATTTTACCTCATTTCTGAATAAGGACAACATTTTACTGCCGATCCATGCAGCAGGACTTTAAATGGGCTGTGTTGTCACTTCTGTTAAAGGGGAAATCCAAAGTCAGATACTGATGCAGAGATATATGGCATCAATCTGTAATCTCCTACATTTCCCAGAATGACTTTCAACATCCATGTGTTGATGGACACCTTGCCAGTATCTGTATTTATGTATGGTGGTTGTTGTGTCTTTTTGTCGTTTTTTAAAGGAATAGTTTGACATTTTGGGAGCAGAGATTTAAGAAATACTTGTCAATTTTATACTATACTACATTTTTTGTACGGCATGTTGTATTAATTTTCGACAGAGCCAATCTAGCTGTTCCCTCTGTTTCCAATCTTTGTGCTAAGTTAAGCTACAGATATGAGAGTGGTATTATTTCTCAAAGGAAAAGATTTAAGTGTATTTACCAAAATGTCTTAGTATTCCTTTAAGCTTATCTACTTAACAAAATCCAGTCTAATAAAGTGAGTGACAAGTGCAAAGACTTTCAGTGCTGTACATATGATATGATGTTGGACCGCCAGTAATGTACAGTGCATTACAATTTTTGTTCTAGGGATAAATAAGTGATATAGTACATAATTAATAACAATCAGGGCATTACTTAAAATGTATAGTAATACACACATACATAGTATAGAGAACATATATTGTCAGTACCTTGAGCGTGGCTCTCAGAAGTATCTGGCTTTCTGGCAGTGCTCCATCCAGATTGAGCCAGCGGTCCAGCACCAAGCCCGGCTCAAACAGAACCTCTCTGAGAGGAAGTGTGATAGACCCAAGGGCCTGGCCCCAGCTGTGGGAGAGCTAGATACAAACAATGGATATACAAAAGACCTTTTAAGACTGCTTTTTAGAATATCAGTACTGAATAATAAACGGTATGATTTAATTTTATTTACTTTTACAGCTACATAGTTTAGACAAAAAGTGGTAATCCAGTTACTGTTTAGACTCACCTTCACTGTGAATGTTTCATCTCCAGGGTCACGAACCAGAAAATGAAAGGCCTCGTCCCATCGAGGGGATGTGGAACGCTCACAAATCTTCAATAAGAACCAACAGCGGTATTTAATTACTTTTCAAACAGCACTTTTCTTTTCTTGCATTCATAAGCTCATGTAAGAAGTCACACGATCCTACCTTGGTTCTGTGTGAAACGCCTTTCATGGTAATCTCAGCCCCGACCTTCGGCTCCTTCCCGCTCTTCTTTAACTGTTGTTACACACAAAGAATACTGTAAATCATAAATTTTAATAAATGGTATCTACAGAATTTCAAACAACACCAGTTATTTAATGTTGAAATGGTAATACAGCTGTATAGGGTGAGGAAAAACACACAAAAAAAAACAACAATTAACAAGGACTTGGATATGATCTCACCGGCAGGCCATGAGCACGCTCCACATACACAAACAGTACAGCCGATGATGGCACAACCTTATTGTGGTACACCTGCTGGGACTGGTACTGCAAGATCTGTAGTTCACAGAGAGAGAGAAAAGACAGTGAGAGTTTTAGGGAAAATTATTGTTCAATAACAAAGTTGAGGTTAAGATTTCCTTCAAAACACTTCTTGCAAATAAATAAACCTACATAAACTACACAAAGCATCTGCAAAGATAAGTTCATTATTCAACAAACGGCTTTGACGCTCAAACCTCAAGTCCCTCACTGTAAAAGTCGTTCTCTTTCCTGTTGATTAAAAAAGTTTTGTATCTGCCATAGCAACCAAACAACAATGTTAGAAAAAAGGGCACCAGGCTCTCACAGTACAAGAGGCATCATTTAAAGGATAGGTTTTTTCAAGGTTTCTGCTTCATTCCGCCTCTTCATACTGGCTGTGAAGCAGGTCCTTCCTAGCACTACTCCACTCGACAAGATGCATGGAAAATTCCATAGTCCTCTGTGCAAAAATACATTCTAAAGTTCAGCTGACATTAATATTCAGCAGATGGAATTAGACAAGTCAAGTTGGAATCTTTATGACGCTCTTGTGTCGCAGCTAGAAACAAAACTAGTAAGTATCTCTCTGCTGCTGCTCAGCAAGGAATGTGGGAATTTCACACCCACACAAATTGTGACTAGAAAATATTTACTTGACGTGGGTTTTGGACAGAACCATGAGGATTTGTCCCCCTTACAGTGGAGTTCTACTAGGACGGGATCACTTGGACAGGAGGAACAGCGACCAACAACTCTTTCAGTGTGCATCACTAGACTTAAATAATTCTAAAATATTTCCTTAATCTTTATCACATAAGCCGCCCTTTCCCAACTTAAAGTTCTCTCAGGTAGGATGTTCTGATAGTTTTTGCACAAAGTAGTTTTTTTTTTTTGTTGTGTTATTATCCATTGCTCTTGTTTAGAAAAATGTTTGTTTCTAAGTTGTATTACGACTACTACATTATGTGTTTGTTACCTTGGTACTGTAAATACAAATAAAAAGAGAATATGAAATCAAAATTAACAGAATAAATATCTCACCTGCTCCAGTCTGGGAAGGTCAGAGACTCTGGACAGCCACTCCAGCACCAGGTGAACTCGGCCTGACTTCACATCATTAAGAGTGTACCACTGTAGCAAGAGTGGCACAGAAATGTCCAGGTTAAGATATAAGTCCAAATATAGTTTGTTAAATGTTAATGTTAATTCTGTATTATGTGTCACACACCGCATCACTGAATTGTGCGCTGATAATATCCCGTAGGTTAAGCTTGAACCTACGAAGACAAGACTCAATCGATAAGTTTTCATAGACATATTTTCCTCAATTATCAGAGTGGTGTAGCCAGAAGTGCTGGGAAAATTGGATTTGTAAAGCCAGACAGCACCTTCCGAGGAAGTCATCCTGATCGATGTCCTTGTCAAACAACTCAAACTGGATCTCTTGACCAGGAAGCTGGGTCAAAATCACCTAAATCATAGAAGAAGAAATTCAAAATCTAAGCTAAATCCAAATCATTTAATCAGAAAAGTAGAAGATCTTCAAACACAGGTAATACCTCATAGAGTTCATTCCACATGGGATTGAGGTTCTCTTTGATGGTGTGGCTACGGAAGGTGATACCAGCCACGCGAATCTTGACATAGGGGTCGCTTTTTCCCTTCACCATGCCCCCCATGAAGTTGTCCTTCGCTATCAGGTTCTGGGCCTCCACCAGATGGATACGCAGCACTCCCTGTGAGCATATCAAGGACAGGTCATGCTACTATAAAGTAAGTGTGTGAGTGGTGCTTGCTGTTTTACCTCAGTTGCAAACTCTGGGTCGGGCGTGGTGTGCTGTGGTCGTGATGGTTGAGGTTTACCTAACCCGCCAGGCCCTACAGGGTTCAGTTCTGATGTGATTTCCCCCTGACCCATCCCGGGCCCAGGGTCTAAAGGCCGGGGAGATGGAGTCGTAGGAGTGGCATCATCATTTAGCCACAAAACCTAATAGGAAACAAATAACAAGTTATAGTGAGCAACTGTCAAGCTGTTAATGAAATGTATGTTTCTCCATTTATATTTCTGTATTCACGAGGATAGAAAGATGAGGCAAAGAGAAGATGGTCTCCTTAAGCTTCTATTTTTTTGTGTTAGGGTTAATTTTATTAGGTGAAAAGGAGGAGTTAAGAGATGCCAGAGTACTTTACAACCTCGCAAATCTCTCATATTCTTTAATCGCAGGTTGTTATGTTCAACAGGATCTGTTTTCCATGGATAAAAGACACACACAAAGCCATGGTGATACGTTTCAATGTGAGATCTCAGTTTTAAAGGGTGGTTGTGGGTGTGCTAATGAAGTGAGTGTCTTATGGTAGCTTCCTGAGGCAAAAAAAGATCATAGGATTTCAAAGTCTTCCACATAGACACTTTAGCTGGGTTGAGGGTTTACATTTTTACTACACTACCCAACACATGTGAGTGTGTAGAATAAAAGAGCCTGTGAAATACCAACCCTTAGCACAATTTTAACGTAGATGCGGCTGGCAGAACCAGATTTCTCCAGCTGGAACCACTGGTCCATGGTGAGTTCAGGACTCGCCAAAATACGGGTCAAAGGGATGGTCAGACTGCCCAGGGACAGAGCACGGTCGTCGTCTTTCACCTGATTGAAAAACCCAGGGACAGAAGATGTGGAGTTTGGGTAAAGGCAAATATCATGAAGGGAAAAGGGCCATAAATAGGTTAAAAAAAATAAGAATTACCCCCTTGCTGCGAACCAGTCAAGGTGCAGTTTACATCCATTTGTCCAGACTCATATATTATGTAGTATAAAGTTTTAAAGAAATTTAATAAAATGTATTATGTGTATTTTTTGGCAAAATGGAAGCAACGAGCTTGTGGTGAACTACCAGAGCAACTGGATAGAACACACAGTTCAATCAATCAATCAATCAATCAATCAATCAATCAAACAATCAAACAGACAAACCAAATTTGTTTAGCACCTATACAAAGGTCATTCAACACAGTGCTTCCCATTATAAAAATCAACAATGCCCCCCCCCCCCCCCCCCCCCCCCCCCCCCCCGAAAGATCAAATAAAATAATCAGAAGAACACTAAACTGCCTGTAAGATAATCATTGATCATAATCACAGTTGTAGCTGTGACATTAGACAATTCTTCAAATGGATGTTGCTGCAAAGAAGCTAAAAATTCCAAAACATGGATGCTTCACACACATCTTCAACTTGGCAGCACATAAGATCTATACAATCACCACAGTTTTAAGGTGGGCTGGAAATATGGTCACAATCTCCCTTCTGTTCCTGAGTTGTGACATTGAATAATGGGCAGAAAAGTGTTTTAGCATAACATCATGATGTCACAGTGAAGTTGACCTTAAAGCTTTTGGATATGAAATGTTATCAGTTCACGAATCTATCCTATTAAACATTTGGTCATAACTAGGGTAAGATTTAAGTTATGGCCAAAGAACGTGTTATGTGAGGTCAAAGTGACCTTGATCTTTGACCACCAAAATCGAATCAGTTCATCTTTGAGTCTTAGTGAATGTTTTTGCCATATTTGAAGAACATCCTTCCAGGGGTTCCTGAGATATTGCGTTCACAAGAATGGGATAGACGGACAGACAACCCCAAAACATAATGTCTGTGGTTACGGAGGAGGCATAGAAAGAGCTTAGTTTACAGAAATGACAGAAAATATGAGGAAAAAGGAATTAAAACTAAAGAGAAATAAATAAGACATTTAGTGTCGACACCTAGGGAGTCATTTGTAAAAGTGTTTGCAGCTAGCTTGATTGGTGTGTTCAACTTTACTCATAATGACTTACTTGAATGTCAATGTCCTGCTTGTGAGGATCCTGAATAAAGAAGGTAAAGGCATCCTCCCACACAGGGCTGTTGGTCCCGTAGCAAGTCTACAGAAGGGAGGAAAAACATTCATTTTGGTCAGATATTGGTTTAAAAAGTTTTATAAAAAACAAAGTTATATCTTTACCTTGCTCTCTTTAGTTGCATCCTGAATGGAAATCTGTACCATTGGGCTTGGGTCCTTATTGCCTTTTCTCATCTACAAGATATTAAATACATTGATGTTGGTAACAGGTAAAAATTGAATTCACGACTAAAGAAAGACTCTTAAATAATAACTATCTTACAGGCAGTTGGTAAGCTTGATCAAGATAGATAGCTATGATGGCGGAAGATGGAGGATCAGTCATCTTACTTGTCAAGTTCTGGTTCTTCTGGGTTACCTGGTAGAAGAACAAAAAGCAGAAGACCAAAGAGCAAAAAAAAAACATTTGAGAGATTGGTCATTTTTATTTTGCTTGATATTTTTAGATTGCTCTTAGAGTGTCTTTAACTGTATTGTCCCTTAGGGTAAAAATACATAAAGCATAATAAAATACATCAAACATAAATAAAAATACATAAATAAAAGCTCACATAAGACATAATGTACATCAGATGACAGTTTAACATAAAACATTAAGAACATCCAGCCATTTTTAACCCAAAGGTAAGACACTTTAGATACGTTTCTAGAATGTAATCATTTATGTGATTCTACATTGATGATTTGACAACAAAAAAAAGTGTCCACATCACTGCCGAAAGCCTTGCCACTGATTGGCCAAAGAAAAGATTTGTTTGACTACCAGTAAGCTGTGCTGCAGACTCACCTCACTCAGTCTGTCAGCAGAGGACAGCAGAGAGAGCCACTCCAGCCGGAGGTGAACACTGCCGGATGGGACGTCCCTCAGATTGAACCACTGTTAACAAAGACAAAGGGCTCATTAAACACACATTTGTTCTTCTCTTCCATATTTCTTTGAGCCTGGATGGCAGGACAGAAGATGGTAGGATTAGAGCAAATCACGAGGAGGCACATGGGGTCTGCAATGTCACATGCTAACAGGATTCCTGCAGTCTTACTCAGATGTTTTCAAGAGTGAGACAGTATAATAACTACATTATTATGCTTGAGTAAGAATAAAAGTTATACTTGTAATGTTCTCGTCTAACACGAGCATTACTACTTACATCATCCACAACTCTGGCCTTCCTTACAATATCCAGATCGACCTTGACCCTGAAAAAGAGACAGATAAAGAGCGATAGACAGAGAATCAATGAATCCATGAATCATGGAGAGTAAGGTGTTCAAATTTAAACAGAATAATAGCAATAGCAATAGCTGAGATGGAAATGACATGAGAAGCACATACAGACAGAATAAATGAGAATGAATAAGCTACCTCCCCAGGAAGTCATCCTGGTCTGGGTCTTTGTCAAAAACTTCCACTTCCAACTCCTGACCAGGTACTTCATGGACAATCACCTGACACACACACACAGACACACACACACACACACACACACACACACGCACACACACAAATACATACAAATATAGCAACAGCCACGCATGACACAATAACACAAGGACATGCAAACAGAATCACAATGGCAATAACTGTTGTGCTAGGTAGATGTTAATAATGTAATATCTATTCAGTGGTTAACATTTTATAAATGTGTCCCTGAGCAAGAGTTTTTTTCAAGATCTGTTTATTCGCATCTTTGCTAGTTTCCTGCTTCTACAGAAACAGATAAAATCTTCACAACAACACAACAGTGTTATCTCAGACATACCACTTCCCAACGCAATCCCTATGAAGCAAGGAGACCAACAGCAAGCTATAACTTTTAGCACACAAACTGGTGGGGAGTGCAGCACTTGAATATTAAGGCAAACCCGTGTATCTCATGCATCTTTCAGCTCAGCTTCAAATATGTTCCTTTCCTTCCCACCATCCTCTCACCTCATACATCTCCCTCCACTGTGGGTTCAGGTTGCTGTCCACGTGATGAGAGGTGAAAATCTGGGTTCCAACACGCAGAACGGCATACGGATCAGACTTCCCGTTGATAATGCCCTTGATGACCGTATCCTTGGCCATCAGGTCCTCAGCCTCCAGCAGGTGGATACGCACAACTCCCTAGCATGTGCACACACATTCAGGAAAACACATGCACAAACAAAATCTAAATGTTAGTCTAGCTTACTCACAAAACATGGTTCTATGTTTTTCATTCACAATGTAAATGTGCTGTATGATTTTTTTGTATGTGTTTGCTTGCAGATTATATGCTGAGACAGATTCAGTCTGTGGGGGTCCATGTTTCTCCAGGCCATTGATAAAACAGTTACCCGTGGGAGAGGGGAGCGGAGCTGCGCAACATGTAGGTTGGCCACCAGAGGAACAGTTAGACGGTTGGGGAGCACCAGGTGGGAGGCAATTGCATCCATTATCATAGTGTCCGACATGGCACTGCAAATGAATGCAAGGACGATGTTGGGGAGACACAGACAAACAAACAGAGGCTATACACTACTGCTGACAATACGAACATGCATGAATAAGAACATGATATCCACGTTCTCAACAACTGAACCAACAGGAAGGACCTATTGGCTAAAGATGAGGACAGTTTTCTGTGAATAATGTTATTTAATGGCGGATTACAATTTAAAAAAATGACAAACTGTCATCAAAAGCATTGTCAGAGGGAACTAATATGTCAGTAACAAATTTAGAATTCTGACACAATGCTTTAATTGTATGTTTACAAAAGTATATTATATAAGATCGTAACACACAGTGTAGAATCAGCCACCATACAGTTACACTGAATAGCCCATTGGTCAGACCATAAGTTTATTTTCAAATTCAGTTGAACTGTACGGTAGTTGATTCTGCATTGACCACATTCTGATCTTACATAAAGGACCTTAAAAAGTAACTCCATATAAATGCATGGAGTCATAATAAACATACTGGATAATTACAAGAACACTGGTATGGCTTCAAGTTAAACATCTTATAGGATAAGGCTGGCATTATTCAAATTTTTTTCTTATTATTAACAAATGCCATAAAAAGGCATTATTCTGTCTGCATCTGTGTCAGTGGTACTCAGCTCCGAGACCATTTACTACTGAAGATTTACGTATTTACAAAAGAGTTCATCTCTTTTTTTCATTAAAAAAGGCAAAGTAACTCTCTAAAAACAGCCGGGCAGTGTAGTATTTAGCAAAAGTTAATCGAAACAAGGGTAATTAGAAGATTTTTCTAGGGACTATACTGACGCACACATTTGATGCTTTATTGAGTACAGTGTGTGTGAAATTTACTCAAAATAAACTACAGTGCCCCTGTTTATTTTAATAAAGAAACATGTTCCCCAGTGCATCAGCCTGACTCATTTATGTGTATTGAAAAGTGTTTTGACAACAAAGGCGCTCTGTGGCACACAGGAATAAGCTATATCATGCTTTGTCTACTTATTAGTGGGATCATTCATTGCTGATTTAAGTCTTTTAACAGGATTTGTTGACAAAAACATAAAAATAAGATATTGCCACACTTATCCTTTCAGAATGAGACCACACAGATTAATCACTAAACAGATAATAATAGCGCTAATGCTAATATAATATTCTTTTGGAACTCAATATAATTCCGGAAAAAAACATCAATCCACCCCTTCCAAAAACTGCAGCCCCCCAAATTTTCTTGCGTGTCAAAACTTCTTCATCCCTACTGCACAAACAGACAATCCTCATTGAAAAACTATTAAAAACAAACACAAAACAGACACAACCGATCAATGCACCCACACCCTAAAAGAGATCTAGACACAGCTCTATCATATCACTCACTTCAGCCCGGGTATATCTAACAGGTTGGTCAGCCCGGTCCAGTTGATGTCCAGTTTCTATGACATAGAACAAAGTAAAAAACATATGAATACATAAGTGTAGATGTCAGATAACAATGTAGTGCAAAATCTGACGTGCTATACTCACAGGCCTGCGGATGAAGAACATTGTGATTGCTCCAACGAGTGGGACGTCTCCGATCAGAGGCTCGAGGATCACACGCAGCTTCCCATGGAGCTACAAAGACAAAATGCAATACTGAAAGGACATTTCAGGCCACTTAACTATCACTAATAATTTAAGAATATCTTAGTATTAATTCTTATACCTGGACTCCTTTTACTCCGGCCTTGCAAAAGTACTTCTTGATTTCTACGTTAATTTCAACATCACCGGCGTAGCTGCAAGTGGAGGAGCAGGGACGTGACCGGTTTGCTCAGTTAGTATAAGCAGGCACACATATATAGAGGTTTATTCATTGACTCAGAAGGTCTTGGGTTCTAGTCAGACCTATGACAGTTTCCCGCATTTCTACCCCCTCTCTCTCCCCTTTCATATCTGAGCTGTCCTAACCCTTAAAGGTGGAAATGCCCCAAAAAATGTTTAAAGAAAAGAAAAGAAAAAGAAGAGCAGGGACACACCTAGAGATACATGTTTAACTAAGGATATCAGCTGATATAAAAAGTAAACAATGATCTGCTATCAAGGACAAGGCCAAGCTCAACCCTAGCATAAGACACTTCATAGTATCTCAGAAATATTTCAGTAATTTCAGTCCTATTTTGCTGTCTGTCTATACACAAGCAAAAAGTAAAGGTTGTGAAGCATTACCTTAGGTGCAAATCCAACATTACTTGTTTCTTATCATGTTCTGTGTGAGCCTTTACACCAACCACCTTCAAAGCCTGTGAACACAACATCTGCTATTACACAAAGCAAAAAAGACTTATAGAGACTTAACATGAGCAAAGATTATCATTTGCTGTGATGAAATGAACAATCTTTTGCTTGTATTTAACAGGCTAGTGAGACCAGCCCTGCTTAACCAGATTTTTATGCATATTACCCACATCGACATTCTGCTTCAACAGTATTTTATTGGTTTTAGAACATTTACAGAATAAATTGCTGCTTTTGTGACCAGGCCATTCAGATACCTTTTCTCCTATGTTGACCTTAGTAAAGCTGAGAGTCTGCAGATGAATGCTGGAGGCACGGATGGCAGGAGCAATGGTTTCCACTAGCAACTTCTCCAGATACTGGCCTATGAAGGGCCAAGCCTGCTGCAGTATCTACAAGACAAAACATTCATTATTTTTCTTTAATCAAACATAATCCTGTTTGCAGCCAATGTAACGCAATTCTGTGAGTAACAATGAATTATCTTTTGTGCAAATGCATAGTCATTGCAAAGCACTTCCTGCAAATAAGGAAAAAAAACATGACGGCAAATAACAAAGAACCATGAACACATTCAGTCATACACATTTTACAATGACCACAGACTGTTTGCCTTGTAGTTAATAAGGCTTTTTAGAGAAGCAAAGAGGAGGGAATTTAAATAGTGAACAATAGGTCAGCCATCAATAAATCAGCAAGACAGTTATGAATTAAAGTGCACTCCAGTTATTAGTCATTTTGGAAAACATATTAAAGTCAAATAAAAATTAATCATTTTATATCATGGGTTCATCATTTCCTCCTAGATTATTTTCAGAAAGAGCAATTTGTGTAATTCTGTGTGATGAACTGATCAGTGTATCAGTTTAATCACTCCATAACGCCTCACTGGTGTTAGATTCAGCATTGATGTGTATGAGCGCTCCTTTGACCTCCAAACTCTACTAGTATCCTATTTATTATTTATGAAACATTTATGGACAGCCGTTAAAGTGATGCATTCTATTAGTGAAAGTGTTTTTGTTACTCAAAGATATTATCAGCTCCTTTTTATTTGCAGCTACTCATTTCTACAAGTTGTCAAATGCAATGAAAGGTGGGAACATTTCAGGGCTGTAGTTTGTTTATTTAAGGCTGAAAGTGAGGAGGGTGCGTGTGAGCAGCGGGCTCCTTTGTCAGGATGCCTGGAGGAGAGACGTGGGCCGGTAAAAGATGAGTCCAGCAAATTGACCTCCCACTATCTAGACTTCAGTCACTGCGTTCATTACATTTTTCCCCTCCAGACGGGTGCTTTGTATTATTAGCATTCACATCCACACTTACCCTGTGCGAGGTTACTGTACTGACAGAGACAAAGAGATTGGTGATATGATCTGAGCCACTCTCCCTGCCTCTTAATTACACCAGCAGATAATCTGCTCTGATGGAGAGGCTGCAATGGGAGCAGGGTAACTTAAAGTCCACAAAATTGTTGTTTATCTTCATATAAAATGTGAGGTTTAACAGGAGAAACACTAATCTTGAAACTATTTTGAAAACACTGATTGACGAGTATTTATGAGTTCAGCTGAATGAAGCAAAGCAGTCCATCTCATCATACAAGCCTGTTTGAAACAACTGATTCTTAAGAATAATTCCTATAACTACAAAGTTGCACATAAGGAAATGTCTGAAGGAAAAAACATACCTTATTTAACCACTCTACTTTCTCCACATCTGGAAAGTTGACCTGTGGACAAGAAATATTAGTCAGGCATGAACTCAAATGCAACATGGAAGTGTAAAATGACCTCCAGCTCCAAGCAAACAAGTTTAAATACCTGAGATGATATTACTTTATCCTAGAAGAGATTAATTACAAAGACTAAAGATACCATTTCAGGAAACCCTCTACCACATGCACATCAGCCTTTCCTCCAAACCATAGACATGGGATTTTAAGATTAGGCCTATCTTCCCTAAACACACACACACACACACACACACACACACACACACACACACACACACACACACACACACACACACACACAGAGAGAGTTTATTTTCTCCTGCTTTATCCAGATATGGTGGTCCTGGTCACTGCCCCTGCTCTGCCTTGAAGTATGTAGTTTATGAGTCATCAAGTTTTTGGAGCCAGATAAGGTCAAAGACAGCTCTACTGTAGTGAACCAGGAAGGATGTAATAGACTGGGTGTCTATAGCCTCCTTTTTTCAGTATATGCATTTCACGGTCTAGTAAATGTAAGGTCTCCTCAATGTTCAAGTCATTCTTTCCATTTTTCTAACCAATGGGCTAAATCATCTGACCTTTTAACTCACATTCCTCAGTGTGGCAGCAGTTTAGACTAATTCTCCAGGCATTGCACATTAAGAATGTCTAAATATGGGGCTGGTCCCTGAACAGGGACAAGAGGAAAATACTGTAAACAATAAGGGCAGTCATGCTTATGTGATGGATGTCCGTATATCATGGTTGTCATGAAGCAATTGTCTATCTGTCTTTTTATGCATAAATATGTTCACTTTAAGAGGTCTGGAGCTTCTTAATAAAGATCAGGCCCTACCAATGAGTAATATGCGTGAGCACCTATTACAGTTATGCAAAGTAGCTGAGATGCAGCCTGACAGATGTGGCAGGTGATGTGCCAGGTGATGCAAACAGCACAGAATGAACATGAGCCAGTGCTTACCCAGGGAGGTAAATCCCCTTTAGCTCTGAAAGCCTTCTCGGTGGTGAAAACCCTCTCGTTCTCCAGGAGGTACATAGCAGACTTGAGCCTCATCACTTTCTCCAGTCGACTGTGTTTCCATCCCATGTAGATCATCAGACCGAACAGGACTACACTGATGCTGAAGCCATAATATCCTGCCAAATACACTGGTAGAAGAGCAGCGAGACATTTCGCAAAAGACCAGAGCACACTCAATGCGCGTTCACCTGGGGGCTGGCTCGGTAAGGCCGGGACCGAAATCGCCGTGCCTCCGCTCATGCCCGGCTCGGCATCTGCAGTTGGCATCGCAAGATCCGTTTGACTTCACTAACTCGACTTGGCCTTCAGCTTCAAAGCTTCTATGAATGAGCGGCAAAGTGCCACTGGAAACTTACCACCGTTATAATATAGAAACCATCGATGAATTACCGATAAATTGCGGGCTTCGATCGGTTAAATCATGATCAGGGCTTCTCTCCGGTGCGCTGCGCCTCAGTTCCGCAGCAGGGCACTAAAACTGGCTATTCTGTTTCATTGACGTGTGAGGCTTCTCTCACAGAGCAAGGCAAGCAAAGACCAAGACCTGCGAGGGCGGGCTCTGCTTCAAGCCCTCCTTCACATGAAATCCGCTAAAAACCTAAACCCTAGAATTGAATTGTAGTGACACCATGTCGGGCGGAGCGCAAATACGACCTATGCGCAAATAGGGATGTTTATTATGTCTTAAGACACCAAATGACACAATTCATTCAAAGTAACGCTGTCATTATCCTTTAAACTAAAGCAGCCACTACGCTTAAAATACTGTAGCTTACTGATGCACAGGCTGCTAAAGCCGTTATCTTTTTTACATAACCGGATGGAATCCTGTTGCGTGCGCAAGCGCTTATCCCCATTGCAGCAGCTTTTACAACTGAGCGTGACAGTGCCAACAGTTTTGTTGACAGAAAGGTGTATTAGCTGCTTTATCGAATTGCATACATCAGCTGTCATCAAGGTGATCATTTTCTGCAAGAGAGAATCCGAGCACCACCGGGATATATTTCACTAACGCAATGTTTACACACCAGCTAAACTAATGTTGCATCATTCATCATTGTACTTTAGCCTTGCCTCGTGTAGTTTGCCATGCATGTGCGTTTTAGGCAGTTTTTTCCACGTTTGTTAATAACTAACACTTTATTCTTGGCAGCTAAAACAGATCAGGCTCCCAGGTTGCCTGGATACCTATCAGTGAAAGGTGTGATGATCCTTTACGTAAACAGATACATGAAGAAAGGTCATGCATTCATTCAAGCAGCAATGACCAGGTTATATAGCCTATTAATCACAGCTAATGGCCTAGGTAGAAAAATAGACTTTAAATATTTCAATTTTTTTTTAAATTTGACAATTCAATATGAGATTCAATAAGATTTAGAGCTAAAATAGGCCTACAATAGCTACACAAAGGCTATGTGCATTTTACATGTTCTAACCATTTTCTCTCATATGACAACCACGTCCAATGTGGACATGTATCATATGCCTGTGCTATTCCCATCATATTTAGGAGTTGTCTTTCTTGTTTAAAGTCTAATTTAACATTGTATTGTTCATAATATAGGCTTTCTGTGTATTTATGTTGATTTTATATATATGAATGACTTGGCATTATATCATGTTTCAAATGTTGGACAATGACAACAATCTATTGGTTTAATTCATATGAAGCATGTTGGAAAGCTATTAATACGGCAACATCCTATGACCTGATACCAACATAATTAAAACGTTAAGAAGTCACACCAGTTCAATGCCACAATCTGACAGTAGTCAGATGATAAAGTGGCTGGTCACATGACTGTTTTGTTTATAAACCTACAAGCTGGTGTCACAATGTGTTGTTTATCTGGTTTGACTGTGTTCATAAAACATATACAGTATGTTTCTAAGAAATCTGAACAAATGACAAAAAAATGCCTCACAGCCCATAAAGTACACCTAAACCCCACTTTTGTTCACATGTTTAGCAAGGCTGTCAACAGTAAGAAAAAAATTCAATAAACAAATGCATTTAAGTTTTTTTCTTTAGATTCTTTTGATGGGAACGTTCACATTGGTATAGGTTATAAATAGTTCATCCATCACTGGTTAATTGCCCTCTGAAGGTGAAGCAGTCAGTGCAGGTACCTGGTTTAGTGACTGCTCTAAGAGTCTAAGGGTCCCAGTCAGCCAACAACACCAGGACCTAAAACCTAAGCAGCTTAATACAATTAGGCCATTTTTTAGACCTGTTCTTATCCTAAAGGGACACGTCAAATTGTCTTTCATAAAAAAAAAAGCCTTATGACTCGGGTTGCTTTAACAGTTTTGAGCCAGAGAAAGTTCATGAAACGGATGGAAAATATTAAAGTTCTGTTGTCCAGAAGGCAGATGCAGAAGTAGCAGTCACAGGACGATGAGTCTTATCTGTGATGTTGAAATGATACACAATGTAAGACAGATGACATATCACACTGGACCTGCTGTCAAGATTTGCTTTGCCAATAATTGTTTGTGTGGAATTGTTGTCAACTATGCAAATGTATTAAGGACAGTAAGAAACCCTGTTAATTCATTGGTCAAGTGAAATTCTAACTCGACTCTTGTTTTGGTGTTATAATGTACAAATGTGTAACTGTTAGTGTGCAACTGTCACTGTAACACATAGTACAGCTCATAATAGTGATTACTTTACACAGAATATTCAGCATTAATGTAACTTTATGTTTTTAGTTGCTACAATTGCAAACTCAGCAGAGGCTATTTGGAGTGAGTTTTATTGTTTATCATTGAAGTCCAAATGGAAAGTTAGCCTTTGAAAAGTCAGATGAAATGTGCCAGTAGTCTATTACCTTTACCAGAGTTTAGACATAATGTAGTCCTTAGTAGGCCATGCTGCCTCCAGCCAACAGTTTTATAATTTATTGGATCTGTTTTTTTTTGTTTTTTTAAACAAAAGAAGTCTAGAGTCACCAACTTTTCCACCCTTCCTCTTTCGGCTTTCATTTAGCAGTGTTTGGTTGGCGGTCTTTAACTTACATTATTTGTATAGATCCTCCTCTACTTAGTTAAGGTCAGTGCTAAGAGGCAGGCTCTGCCAGCACGCACTTACATCAACACCTCCCGGACCGTTGAGAAAACAAAAGGGTCCTAATTCAAGTTACAGATCAAATTTTGCATGGACAGTTATTTTAGTACACTGATGCTATGACTGACCATGATCAGGTTTGTCGAAAGCTGAACCTTCTAGAAAGGGAATCAAAAACATTATGCCTCTTCACATCAGGTTCCTATCTTGAAATGTTCTCATTGGACACCAATTTTACTAATGTTTTTGTTCCTTTCAGAATACTGCATAGATTTGAGTCATACATCTGCCTTGACTAACAAAGTATGGCATTTCCAGAATGCTGTCCTTTAATAGTATTTTCCAGCTACAGCTTTAATCACCCAGGCCACAGCAAATGTTGCATTATTGGAAAATCTTCAAGTATAGGTTGGTCTTAAATGAGGCCTGATCAGTCTTCACACTCAATTAAGTGTTTTTGAAAAGAAACTCGCTTACTACCTTTTAGGAGAATATCAGGTGATTTTCCTCTTTTGATGAGACTATTCACACTGTGGTGTGTTTTGCATAGTGCTTCCATCACAGGTATAGTGACTGCTCAGTCACAAACAGGAGACATTTTGACTGTCAGGGTAGGAAATGCACAGGTTTAACAAATACCATTTGTTTCAAGTTGAGGGTCCCAGTCAGGCACAAAAACCCCAACTCTATAACCTAAGCAGCTAAATCAACTTCGGCCATTTTTGTAAACCATTGCTTTACCTACAGGTAAAGGTCAAAATGTCTTTCATATTAAAAAAAGGCTTTTGACTCGCTTTAGTAGTTTTGAGACCAGATCTACCACCTCCTTAAAAGTCCTTTAACCACCACTTAATGTGTAGGAATACCCGCTTTACATGCAAAACACAAGATCAGCAATTTTAGAAACCAAAACCTTTAATCACAGTATAAACAAAAGACAAAAGTTGAGGAATTAAGAACAATGAGTCCAGTATGTCCCGAAAAAAAACAAAGTCTGTCATTCAGCAGGTCCTGAATCAGTGCTCCAGCATCAGCTGCTGTAGCTCTGTTGCCTCACGTTGAAATGGGCACCACTGACAGACTTGACAAGGGGGGGGTGGTCCTGGTCTTCAGCTGTGCTCGCCGGCCTAGTTTGCTGGCAACATGTGCCTTCACAGCCACGGCGGAGCAAACAGTTTACTTGGACCTCTGCCTCATCTTCCTCCTTTTACGCTTCAGCCTATAAAGTAATTACACGAAACAATCAGCCGAAATTATAGCCACCACGGTGTAAAATGACTTTATACAACTGCAAAAAAACATGCGCCATGCATTCTTACCTGCGCATGCGCTTCTTTCTCCACTGCGAAAGAACCAAAGAACGTAGTTAGTTCCTTGTTTAATCAATGCATTTCTGAAGACACGTTTATCCAACTTAACTAAAAGGCATACAAATTGCAAAACACGAATTGTACAATTGAAAGCTAATGCGCACGCTGTTGTAGTCTTCGATATGCTCAAGCTAGCAAATGTTAGCTAGCTAGCAAATATTAGCACCATTGAGAACTACGATTATTTGACCACACGAACATAAAACACAAACCTTCGCCCTCATGTTGAGAAGGGAACGCTGAAAAACAAAGGGAAAACGTAAAGGATTAGTTCGATTGATTTAAAAAGACGATGATTAACTTGGATTCTGATATCAACAGCTAAAAGGCATAACGTACCGACCACTAAGGAATCGTCTCCGAGAAGAACGTCATAATCTAGCGACGTCGTATTTATATGGGCCGTTCTACGTCACTTTCATTGGACTTCAGTAAAACATGGGAAAAGTAGTTTTCAATAAAGTAAAGCGTGTACAGCATATACTCGGTGTATTAAGCCAATGCTGTACATTTTTATGTGTTTGAGTACTTTCTCATATTATTTATATAACAGACTTGCTGCTACCTGCCCATGTGCACTATTACATGTTATACATGTTTCTAATGGTGGGTTGCGTGTGTTGTATGCGACTGTGCTGTACAGAGTGTGCTGTGAGAAATTTCCATTGGGGTGGAATACAGTCATCTAATCCAATTATTAATTCTACAGTACTTTGTACAGTGCACACATGCAGCAGACCTCACTGGTGTACTAATAAACTATTAAAAAATATATATATTCAAGAGCAACCATTTATGACACAGAAGTGAGGTCCTCAGCACTTTTTCTTTTTTACAAACTCACACGCGCACAAGGCTGTGTGTGTGTGTGTGTGTATATGTCTTGCAACCTTTGCCATTTTAAGATAGACAACGTTGCCAATTTCCCGTACAGCGCCCACGTGGTTTAAATTGCAGATGTACCTGTGCCTATGCACGTGCTGGCAGGGAGGTATGTTCCATTAACGGTCTGTGGTGCGTTCAGCTGAATTCTTGGCGTATTGCTATCTTACGGCAACAGAAAGTGATCACGCGATCGACCAACAAAACCCAGTTCTAATAGCGTAGCATTCATTATTTTAACAGCGTATTAGTCAAATGCACCTAGGCTCGTGCAAAGCGCGCACACTGTGCTTGTTACACGTACAGAGAAGCGCAGCACCAGATACATGCAAATCCGCCATCGTAATAGCAATGCGTCAAGGTACAAACGCACCTTGCTGTTAAGGGAATGGGAGATGACACTCTGGTTTATTGCATGTTACACCCAAAACACACCTATGAATGAATGAAATCGGCTGCGGAGTCAATAGGTTTCCATTGAGTTATCAATGTTCAAACTCCTGAAAAACAGACTTTCACTAATCAGGACACTGACAGCTGAATACACACACCCCAAAAACACAACCACACAAATGATGTCAGGTGGCTTTTTAATGTTTCCAAAAATAGTCTCTGAAATTGGGATTTGTTTTACAAAAGCATCCATATATCTCACAGGTATGGAATTCTTATGTAAACACAGACTGTCAGACCACCACAAGACTGAATGCTGAATCCTTGGCAGGCGTTAGACCATCCACAACTGAGAAATTCATTTTTTACCAGTTAAATTACTCAATATGTCGTAAATTGTCAGTTTTAGCTGAGTAACCTACAGTAGATTCCTTGAAGTGTACACAACGTACAAGTAGACAGACCTTAGTAAGAGCAGTATAAATGCAGTAATTGTGCCGAGGTGAAAAGTATTAATCTTCTTTTGTCTTGCTTACAACTTCATACAGGTGTTATAAATTTATTCCATGACAACAAAGAGCATGGCTTCAGGTGTATGACCCCAAGGAAATTCATCCTTGGCGACTATAAACTGATTTATTTTAAATCTCTTTCAGTTGTATCTACAGTTATTATGGAGAAAGGGTCAGTCAAATTGTTAAATGTCCCAGTGAGTATTATGCCCTTGCACAAAATGTCTTCTTGGCCACTGTTATGAGAAAAAGGCTGTATCAAAGAATTTTATTTACTAGGGATGTGTGTGTGTGTGTGTGTGTGTGTGTGTGTGTGTGTGTATGTGCGCTATAGGTGGAGTGCCAGAAATTAGGAGCAGCATCATCCCAGACTGACATCAGTAAGATTCAGAGGTATTCACAGCGACTACGCCCGCAAGTGCCTCAGACAGCTGGGACAGAAAGATTCGTGACGTCTGTTCTTTGGGTCATCAGATGTCTGTCAGAGAATCTATTCTGCAGCTTCAGTCTCCACTGCCTGTCCAGTTGCGCTCTCAACAGTCTTTGAGGCCTTTAATAAGAAAAAGAAAAATATATTGAGAAAAAAAAAAAAAAAAAAAAAGGTAAACATTTGTAACATGTATTCTTATTTAGTTACAGTCTTCCCTGTAACTCACCTTCTTTTTCTTTTTCTTCTGAGTCTTACGGCTGGCTGAGCTTTGAAGCAAAGCCTTTAAATAAAAAAGAAACAAAATGACTTTGATAACCTAACAATACATCAACACATAATGGCTTTGAGAATGCCTAGTCCGCTAACAGAATGCTAGAGTTACCCTATTAATCAAATCCATTCTTTTTTGGAAGGGAATGCAATACCTTATTCATTAATACACATTTTACCTTCAGCTCTGCGTCCTCCACCTCATGCTCAGACTTGTAGAGTTCTGGCTCAAAGAGGCTGTTTGTGATTCGCAGAGGTCCGTTGGCCATGAGCAGCACAGTGAACTTGAACTGGGCAACAGTTTCACCTGGACAAAGATGAGGTTGATGAAGTTGCAACTAACTGATGTTTCAGTTCATAGAGACAAACTTAGCATGGACACTAGTGCTGTTCATTAACTGATTACAATGCATGGTCAAAAATAATTTGTCAGCATTACCCTTAGAACTGCATTAGAGGAGGCATATGCTGTTGAATTAGATAGTTAGAAAAGCACATTTGTGCATCCTATCTAAAAAGCACTACGATTTAAAGACTGCGCATGACTGCAATTTTTTGCGTGAGGACGATAATGCCGCAGAAATTTCCCAGATTTTTTTTTAAATTAATGAACTGATTAGTTAAAGAAATGTTTTAACTTAACAGCTGCTCAGACTGAAAATACAATAAAAGCAAATAACAAAAAAACTAATGTCGGCATTGCTGTAGTTGTGTTGCTTCAGGTATCAGTGAGACAAAGAAAGACAATCAAGGAAGTCCAGTTTGTACAATATATAGGTGAGTTGAAATGCTTATTAGAAACCCCAACCCTGCACCCTAGCATCACAAACTGTCTTGTGTGAGTTTTAAACAGACAGTATAAAATGGTGTTTTTTGCCCACAACGTATCCTTCAAGGCAGCGCGGCAATGGTTAGGTCTAGGGTTAGCTGCCTTATAGGCGACGTTGGAGGTAAAACAAACCATAGACTGTATAAAGGTAGGTATTAAAGCGCTTCCCAGTGCTGAAATGTTCTCCCTTCTCTTCATTGAGGCCTCTATGTTTACAGGCTTGTGGTGTTGCGTAATGTGCTATAGGTGGCAAAAACAATCTGTTTGGTACTGGCAATTTATTTTGTCATGGTCCATGTGGGCAATAAACATTACACTTTGCGAAAAAAAAAAAAAACGCGGCTGAGAATTAATGATATCGATTCTATGCTAAACAAATCATGATTCATATTTTCCCCCAAATTGTGCAGGCATACCACTCACCATCTTTCTCATGCAGCACGTTGAATGGCTGCAGCAGCTCATGTTTGGCACACTCCACCACACCCATCCTGGCCTTGCCTTCATCCTCAAACGCTCTGATGACACAAATAGAAAAATTATATTCTATCAGATAAAATGAAAAAAAATTAAATATCTGATCTGAAGGTTAAAGATTCTACCTCAGAGTGAAAGGCATGGTATCAAAGCGCCTCTCCATCTCACTGAAGAACGTCCGAGATGTTTTCATCTTTAGGCCATACACCTTGTTGGGGTCTCGTTTGTAAACGGTGGTCCTCTGACCTCCATCTTTTGCCTGAATTTCAAAAACATAGCAAAATGACCTTTACTTAATGACGTTTGCAAAATTAAGCTAACAATCAAATTTATACCAAAATTCCTCTTACCTTCCCCTCTCCAGTGCTGATGAGCACATCCACTGCATATACCTCATGCACCTCGAACTCAGCCTTGTCATGGTCCTTTCTACAAGAACAAGGGACAAGATTATCCACCAGTTATACGCCCATCACGTCGGTGACAGGAAGCTCTTGCTGAGTGAACTCACTTTTGCTGGTCGGTTGGGTTTTGAATGATAGTTTTCTCCCCATCGATCACATGTTGTTTGAGCTGATGGGACAGCATGCCTGCACACATCGACGGAGCCAAATTACATACGGAATATAATGTATATCATTGAAATCACAGAGCTTGAAGGTGCCAAATGTTCACAATCACTCACCCTCAATAGGGGAGCACTTGAATGACTTTGCAATCTTGTTCCAGGCTTCTGTGACCTGTGTGTTCTGACGGAAGAGAAACATAATGATGTTTGTTAGACGAGGTGTGTACATTGATGCCGTCACTCTGGTCAGTGGTCATGTTAGGAGTGTTACCTGGTTTCCTGGCTTAACAAGACGCAGAGCAGCCTCAGCACAGAGGTGAGCTGCTACGATGACGTCAGCCTTCCGTCCGGTCAGTGGGTTGTCCTGAAGGGAAACAGGAGGAAAGTTACAAGGGACAAAATAAAGCATAGCTAGCCTTTGATGGGGCAACTACCAGTAATCAAGTTAATTACATTACAAATCATGGTTCTTGAGAATAAACCAATAAGGTTAGCAAAGTTATAATTCAACAGTGATGTCATACCTTGGTCACTCCGACAACAAAGCTGTGAGCCACATTGGAGATGAAGCCATCAACATGAACACCCAGATCACTGTGAACAGACGGAACAGGATGACACGTTAGAAAATCTGAACTGCAAATAAATTTATACTTTAATTTTTCGAGTACACAGGATGGACATGTTTAAATTCGGCAGCTTACATTTTGACCATGTCCCCATCCTTCAATATGACATCAGAGTCACTCCTCAGAGGGGAGTGGTGGCATACACAGTTATTCACTGAAACACAAGTAGGAAAGGCAATACCTGCAAAAAAAAAAAGAGTGAATAAGGAAGTCAGAGACGGTGATGACGACTGATGAAATGCAACTAAAGACGGGCACCCGGATAGCACAGCTGTTAGAGCAGTCCCCCATACATAGAGGTTTACTCCTTGACACAGTGGGCCCAGGTTCGACTCTGACCTGCGGCCCTTTGCTGCATCTCATTCCCCCTCTCTCTCCCCTTTCATTTCTTCAGCCGTCCTGTCAATAAAAAAAGGTCTAAAAAATGTAAAAAGACCCCCCAAAATAAAGATTCTTAAAAAAAAGAAAAGAAATGCAACTAAAGACGTACCTTTCTTCATGTCTTTTTCCTTCTTGAAGATTTTCCCAGTTTCTGCCATGATGAAGGCATCTCCCTTTTCACACAAGCTGAGCACGGAGACTCCTGGCATACCTGCCCCGACCACTGTCTTCAGAGCCTCTGCAAGAAAAGAGATACAATGAGCCCTGATGTAGTTCAAATGCTAGGTCAGTCACAGAGGGTATGTAGTGCTGGGCTGCAACTAACCATTACTTGTAGTATCTGTAATTCTGTTGATTATTTTTTGGGTTCCGTCGATTAATCATTTGTTCCATAAAATTCAGAAAGTCAGAAATTAGTGAAAAAAGCACAATAAAATAAAAAAAGTGATATCTTTTAGGGGTTTTTCTCACTTATAGTTCGTTTTGCTCTGGAGTTTGTTAACGTGGAGCACTTTCCCCTTTGTTCGGACAGAAAAATCCAAGCAATCCTAGCAAAGTGCATCACTGCTGCGATTATTGGTCAGACGTGTCTGGGGCGGGAGCTAGAAAGTAAATACAGGAAGAAGATACTGTGTTCTAGACTAGTGCACATTTCTTGCATCTCCATGGTCAAACCAGCTCATTTCTTTTGAATTACTTTTCAGACATTGTTTCACTTTGCTTCACTTTTTCCGACTTTAGCCACGGTTCGACCGCGGAAATGCAAGTGACGGCAAGCTTGATGCAGTCTTTCTGTGATATAAACATTGCACGCTGCTACAGTTTGCTTGTTCTTGTTTGGTCTGCTTTTGCGCACCCGAATGACATTGCTGTAGTCACACCTGCCCAAAGGACCTCACCAATGAGGAGAATGAACTCTAGTGTGATTCAACCAAACTAAATGAGGTGTGAAAGCCCCTTAAGTTTTTGTCTAACCCCTAGTCCAAAAACCACCTATTGTCTGTCCATTCACACAATTGATCATCTAATCCTTTCAGCGCTATTACAATTTGTACGTTTTTCTGATTAAATAAACAGGTGCCAGGCTTCCACTACTTTGGATACATAAGATGAATAGTTTGGTCAACAGGAACACAAAGAACGACTCATGCTCACTGTTCAAGGCTCAATTGATAGCTTGTGAGTGTTGACGACATATTATACTGTCAACAACTCATTTGATTTAGACTAAGCTGACAGCTGTTTATCAGCTTGAAAGAGCATAATGCTAGGAGTAAATTAGATATGTTAACTTCCAATATGTAGGTCAGCTGTGATAAGCTACAATACAAAACCTCAAAGACACAAGAGTGTCATTGATGTAAACCAGACAGGCAAATGAATTATGGTCAAACAAAGACTGTGGTTGAACTGGGCGACCGACAGGTGTGAGTGAAGGTAACCTTAGATTGAGAAGATGTGCTGAGCATGTCTGGGCTTAGCAAGCTTTCCCAGGATCAATTGAAATAAAAAAATATAAACTTATACTTGTAAAATAGTGTACAACTTTATAATCCCTATCATATGGGAAATACAGTTGCAAACTGACTTTCGATGCATTTAGGTTTGATAGATTTAAATTGTATTTAACGTTACAATACATTAAAAACTCAAACTAATTCTGTTGTGTGCATGTGGCCTTTAATAATTTAATGCGTAGTATACCTCCACCACAAGTAATAGCAGCATGTAAAGTTTAAAATTCATGTTAGTGACTTAACATTGATCCTGTGTTTTTGATTTATTCTCCAAAAGGTTCAATAAATAATTTATGCTTGACGTGACGTTAAATTGACATTGCAGAGTTACTACAAGCATCTGCTTAACGTTACTTTAAATGACCCCACTTTGGACAAATCTGATTTTAAGTTTCTTACATAATTTTTTTTTTGTCTCGACTTGAATAAGCTGTAGGCTTAACGTTACATGTAAGTGTCGTCTACTCAGTCTATGAACAACCCCATATTGGCTTTCAATTTTGCACTTGTCATTGTTATCCGTTACCTTAACGTTAGCAGTTGCAGCTAGCTAACGCTTGCTAGTAAAGTAACGTTAGCTCAGCCACATAATGACTGCTACGTACATAGCTCACCATGCTAATGTGACAGCAACGGCTCGTGCTATAAAGAAAACCTCGGTCTAAATATATAGCAAGCGGAATGTTTCATTTATTTTAAACAAAGGCCCGCTTTCTAACATGATTTACCGTTGGCATTGCTGCGGCACATGGCACAGCTGCTGCCTGGGTACTAACGCTAGCTAGCTGACACTGCTAGCTAACAGACTGATCCTGATACTTCAGGATGGAGTCAAAACGACACGTTATAACTGCATTTCACTTACGATTCGCAATCTCGGCCCCCATCTTATACTTAGTGACCACCAAGTCATCGGCGATGGTCTGCTCTTGTGTCTCGTCATCTCCAGACATGTTGGCAGTGTGTCCACGAACTAAGAGTAACTTTTTCCCAGGCGTGTGTCAGTCAGTCACAGGATGGACCACGCTACTCTCTGCGCCGGCCCGCCCGACTTCGGTAGACAGCTACGGTCTCTAGATCCCGCCTGCTGACAAAGACACACCCCGCAGTCAAGATAGTTCACCGCTTAGCTAGTTTGGTGCGTTGTCTACAACTGTTACAACCAAGTGTTACAACCCGAAAAAGTAAGGGTCATATTTTAATCTAGTCCTTGGCATTTAGACCCTGATTCATATCCAACCTATTTAAATACAGTCTATGTAGCCAACAGGGTAATCTGCTGATATACAGTTTCCATCCATTCTTTCTTTATTACGTTTATGAAAAAAAACAAAAGGCTTGCAGAAAAAAAAGATTATTAAATTAAGGGGGCAGTAAGTGGATACATTATGAAAGTCTTGTTTGTTTCAGAGACATAATAGAAATAATGAGGATTCGAAAGATTTGAAAATTGAGAAAATATAGTCATACAAAGTACCAACCTGTTCGTTTTAGGATACAGTCTCACACTATGACTACGAAAGTATAGGCTACTTTGTTGTGGTAAAGTACATTACTGCATCTCTCATCTAAACACATATCAAAACGACTTGCGAAGTCCTTTTAACTAATTTACAGAATGGGTTGTGCTTAACCCTTTAGCCTTACAACTTGGTTTTAACGAAAACGGAAAAATGCAGGAGTAAATGTCTCAATTCTCTCATCATCTCTGATCGGCCTCTGACCAAATCGCGCGCGAGTGCGTAACCGATGCGTTTACGTGACTCCATCTCATTTCTGCTGTGGATGGATTATATTGTAATCATTACAAGAATGTAGCCTATAACAATACATCCACGCCATGAGTGTGCGTGCATGTACGTGTGTATGTGTGTATGTATGTATGTATGTATGTATGTATGTATGTATGTATGTATGTATGTATGTATGTATGTATGTATATATGTATGTAGGTATGTATGTATGTATTATTATTATTATAAAGGTTAGACACAAAAATAAACAAGTGAATTGATATCAAGTCGGTATTTTATTATTTTATATAATAAACACACTAAAACAATATGCATCACTGACACAATAAATTTCACATATGCAAATTAATCGCATTTATTCATTCATATAGACTAGGCCTTCTAATTAATATACAGCAAATCATACAAAAAAAGGCTGCTCTACAGAAATGGGATATGGTCAACTCATTTTATTGTCACAAACCCAAGTAATGTCAATAGTTGTGAGGGAGCCGTTATGCCTGTTTTTAAGAAATGCTTACAATACACTTTAGAGTGTCTGCTTTAACCTTTGTTTGATAGTTCTAACAACTCACAGTTGTTTTAGACTACTGCATAAAACAGTGTAAAAAGACTTAAGGGTGTATTTCTTTCATCACTTTTATCTTTTAAAGTTTGTTGGACGCTGGATTGATGAAAACTTTATAAAACTACCCAATTTTATGACAGGAACAAATGTAATCATTCCTACGCCTCTGTCCCAGTCCGCATTATTAGGTGCGTACAGCATCTGGCTTGAGGAACAGTCTGCTGTGCCAGTAGTCTGGGTTGTCAAATGATGTTTTGCTGCCATGCTCCCCCATACCAGCACACACCTTGATGTATCCCCCGATCCCTGCACACCTGTCACTGCCCATCTCCTCAGAAACAGCCCCCCCCTTCACTGGGAGGTTCTGGTAGTCTGCCTGCTCCCACCCACTGGGCGCCACTCCAAATCTGGTCATCTCCTCATACTCCTCCACCATTTCTCCCCCAGATGTGTGCACATCTGGTTTAGGCATGAGCATACTACTCAAATTCCCCTGAAGTGCAGGTTGTTTATTTGTGTTGTGGTACTTCTCTTCTTCTTCCTCTTCTGCCTCAAGCTCTTTTTTCAACACCTCCTCTATTTGGTCTGTTTCCTTTCCTTCTGTCGAACTCTTTGCAGATGTTTGACTCCCACGTCTCCCCCATGCTGCATCCTCTGCCTCCAGAGAGTCGGATCTCCTGATATCCATGTATTCATACCTTCCTAGGGCTGCCTGTCCTTGGTCATCTGCAGCTTTGATCCCACTATCAGAGTCCCCATTGAGCTGATGTTTCTCTGTGGAGTTTCTCTGTTCTGCAGTACTTCCTTCACAAGCTTCACCTACTTTTTTACTCCTTACAGCTGAGATCGGTGTCAGAGTATCCACATGTGCCGTGTCCTCTACAGGTAACGGAGCCATGAAGGTTGGTGAGGGTAAAGGTGATGTTGTACAACAAACTGCCACAAAATTGGCCTTTGATAAGACGCTGCTGGTAGAGCAAAGAGGAACACCAGATTCTTTGCTCATGATTTCATATTCCTGGAAGGCATTTCTCACGCAAAGCGACAGATTATTCTTTTGTCCTGAGTGTCTTCGCCCAGAATGAGGGACTCTACAGGCTGTGAGCCATGACAGAATGTGTAAAAGGAAGAATATGAGGGGAAGAAAGGCTTGATTATTATTTATGCTATTTAATGTACCAATTATTTTCAAAACAGTCACACAAATAAAATAATCAGTCAGCATGCTCCAATTTTTTTGCTAGTAATTTACCTCTCTCTGGAGTGACAGGTGACCCAGCCAGGACATAGCCATAGTGGTCCACCTCCTCCTCTTCCTCTGCCGTCCACACCTTATACGAGGACGGACTTGATGCTGTTGAGAGTTTCCTATGCTGGCGGATGGATAGATGGGGAGTTCCCCTCTCTGAGCCAAACCTGGCCCTGTGAAGACTCCCAGTCTGTAAACCTTCCTCATGGAGCTGGGCATCTCGGCCACTTCCCCTGAATTCTAACCCCTCGGGCAGCGTCCGCACTGAGCTCAGTCGAGACCTCTGAAGCCACAGCTAAGACAGAAAAGCAAATATATGAATACATAAAGAGGTACAGGTAAATGTATCCACTGCATCACATGTGCAATTACAGGATGGGAATGTGTTTGTTTGCATGCATTTGTTTGGATATGTAAGTCTGTATCACCTGGCGGATGCTGTCGACAGGGCTGGGGGTCATTGGTAGGTATCCAATGGGTCCGGCCTGTGAGGTACCACTCTACAAATCCACAAGGAAAATGTTATGTGCTGGTTTCCTTTGCCTCTGATCTAGTCCCAATGGACCAAAAAGATTATTAAATAAAAGGTGTATTTCATTACCCTGTATGAATTAATACGTGAACGGGACAAACTCCAAGATGGAGAGTGTTGGAGAGGAGGAGTAGTAAAACCGTCCTCTAGTCCCTCCTCATCCTGGTCTTCAAAATCTGTCCCCAGAAGCCCTCGCTCTGATTCTCTTCGATGCATCTCTACTAGGTCAGCTTCTTCCCCTTCCAACTACAGAAATACATGGAAGTACAAGGTTTGAAGTTTACAGTCTGATACATTTAATCCTAAGGATTCACTGTGCCACATGTTTGTTTTAACATTAAAACATGATTTATAAAACCATGCCAGCAATTATAAGGCTATTTTAATAGCTTAGTATTTTATGCAACAAAAGTATGTATAAGACCCATGTAGACCCAGTTTATAATGCAACTTATGTATAGCAGGGGGTCCCTGCTCCATCTCTCTTTTAGTTAAGAGGTCTTTGGCTTAAAAAATATTCAAAACCCTTGGTCTAAGTAAACAGCTGTAAGTTAAATAACAATGATATTCTCACCTTGATGACAAGGTACCTGGGTGGGTCTCTCGCCATGCGAGTAAAGTCGCTAGCCAGCTCTTTGAAGGTTGGCCTTATATTTTCATCAATCATCCAGCCTAAAGAGAATCAGTAAAACATTTTAGAAAATATCTTTGTGTGTTTGTGCACACTGGTTGCAACGTTTTATCACACTCACATTTAACCATGACCATGTAGACATCTATAGTACAGATGTGGGGCTGTGACAGTCGTTCGCCCTTCTCCAGCAGACTCGACACCTCCTGAGGCTGCACGCATGCATACGGCTCCGCCCCAAATGACATCATCTCCCACACTGTCACCCCTGTCCGGGAAGAGAGAGACGCCACATTCAAAAGCTCCCTGCCAAAAGTAAATTTTTGGTGAATACTATATAACACGACACACACTCACAGCACAAACACACAGACTCTTACCATAACTCCAAACATCACTTTGATGCGTATATCTTTGAAACAAAATGCTTTCCAGTGCCATCCATTTTATGGGTGTCTGGATTAAGAGACAAATTGCAGACAAGCCATTAGTTTTGTTTCCAATAGACAGTAAAAAACGGTGACTTGACAACTCAACGAATTTCTCAAACTGAATGAGTCATTACAACCTTGGTGTTAGTGTAGACATATTTCTTGTCATCAGGATAAAGGAGGTCTGCTACACCATAGTCAGAGATCTGGACCTGGTAGTCGTTCTTCAGCAGGATGTTGCGGGCAGCTAGGTTCCTGTGGACCATGCAGTGCTCCTCCAGGTAGTACATACCCTGGGACACAAACATAAATACAGTATATACCATATATATTCTGGGAGCTTAAACATAACATTTGGTTCCTCAAACAATTCTGTAACTCACCTTAGCAATCTGCACACACCAGTTGAGCAGGCGCTGGGGGTCCAGGCTGTTCTTATGCTGCCTGATGTGCTCCAGTAGGGAGCCCTGCGGACTAAGCTGGGTCACCAGTTGCAGACTGGGACCTGGGCAAATGCCTAGCAGCCTAACAATGTAAGGATGGTCCAGGCTGCCCATGGATAGCATATGCTACACAGAAAGCAAATTGAAAAACTCTTTTTACATTTTTGACAATGTGATAACTTCATTGTTCCTTGGTGTTTTTTGTATGAAATGTTATACGTATGTCGCATTAAATGCTTCTTCTGTGATGTTATAACTTCTCTCAAGAGTGTAAGGAGCTCTGATTCTCACATCGGTGATCTCAGTGAAGGTTTGTCGGCCTGAGGTATCCAGAATGGTCTTAATGGCCACAGGGATCTTCACTGTCTCTCCTTCCGGAGTCCAACACCCCTTAAACACAATTACATGTGCAGCAACAGTTACATCAGTTCACATGTCTCACACTAAAACTGTAACAGCACATACATCAGTGAATAATTAGTGGATGTGCAAAAAGATAAAGACGTAAGAAAATACCTTGTGAACTGTGCCAAAAACTCCCAAGCCAAGGGCTTTGATTTTTTTCAACTCAGAGGGCCTAAGGATGCGTGCATGAACCTTGGTTCCTTTCTCTCCGGGACCAAGTAGCTCAAAGTTCTGCCAAAAAAACAAAAATAATTCCCAGAGGATTTTTATCTCTCTTTGAAAACAAATGCATGTAGCGATCAAAGCAAAGTAAAGCCAGCTCACGAGGTTAGATGGCCCCTAAAGTCTTACCTCTCCGCTCTCCAGGTACCTCCTCATGGCTCTCTTGCGGCGGATGGCCAGGCCTCGTTGGTACAGCACGCCCAAGAAAAACAACACTAGGCAGAAAATCAAGCCAGCCGGGACACCTAAAGCTATGCTTGTGATCTGACCACTGCAGAGTGAAGCAGAGAGAGATGCTAATGTGGGCATACAAGGTGGAAATATTAGAAATATAACTAAATATTCATATTTATAAATCACGCTATAAAGCAAAATAGTGAAGTGGTGCATTGGTAAGAAATTTTGCATGGAACAAACAATGTTCAACAGGATAATATTGTATTTGTTAAATCCTTTTAATCCTTTTATCAAATGGTTAAAGCCATTTTTTATTGTGTTATGTGTGGCATCTATTACTTGAAATTTGCATCATCTTTTTAATTTTTACATTAGTTTTGTGTTTGAATTCTATAGGATATAATGACTTCTCAGTAATGATGTCATGGATCAAAGGCATGAGCACTTTAGCTGACACCACTCAAATGAGATATGTGATTTATAACATATCCAAAGGATAGCAATGTTAAAAAAGGTTTTGCATAGTTTTACGTAACTGTATAAAGAAATATTAGGAAAAACAAAAAGAATAATAGGACTGTAGAGATTGATTTTATCACCCTGCTCTGTTGGCAGAGAAGATGGAAGCGATGGACAGAAGAAAAAAGGGTCATTTAGGTTCATTATATTATCTGTACATCTTTGTTTTTAGAAAAAAATACTTTTGTGTCCAGTTTTAGTTTCTATTTTCAGTATCATATTAAAAGATATGACTAAATTGGCACTGCGAGTGGTGGATAGATCATACATATTGACTGCAGTGTAGTGTTTCATGTTCACCAGCAGAGGGAAACACTTACATGCTGACTGCCAGCCTGGCTGCCTCTAAACAATCATTTAATCCTGGGCCTGAGCATCTGTAACAAATTAACACATAATCGATTCGAAAAAGTGTTACACATCTACAGATGAACACGTGAAAAAACACACTTGTACTTTAAGTCCAGTCTCACCCCTGTGTGCAGTTGTGGTGACATGGCTCACAGTGACTTTCCCTGTTGGGGTATTTAAAGATCAGTCCCCTCAGTCCATCGTTCACCCCAGTGGGACAAGAGGACATGCAGTAAGGACCATCTCGAAGGTTGGCACATGCAACACACTTGTCTGCACCCTACCAAAGAAAGAGAGGAAGGCAGAAAATATGGGCGACATGAAAACAGAGAGCGATCATATAAAACTCTATAGTATGCATTCAATCCTGCAAAGAACTAAGATAACTAAGAACTAAGAAACTGCCTTTGTGTAGATTTCAACACCGAATACATGATTTAGACCATTAGGTACTGCATATGACTTTTATTAAACATTTTAATATAATGGTCAAGGAGTGGGCAGAGAGCCAAAACACAATTTCCTCAAAGAAGAAAGCAGGGACTATGTCAGCATTTTGATGAGATTTGTTGCAGATTTGGACAGAAGCGCATTAAAGGTTTAACGTTGTTTGAGAGATACAAATCCAATTTCTTTCAATGTATAGTCAGCATTGCAATGTTCTTCTAATGCAGCGCAAAAATTGTGTCTAGACAGCATTGATATTACTGCATCAAGGGTGTACGTTTGGGTTCAGCAGTGGGGAGACACAGAAAAACAAACTGAAACTGTAAAAAAAAGGGGGAGGGGGGGAAATATGGGATTTTGAGGGTGTTTGAGGTTGACATGACCTCCTATCCCAAGTCGAAATTACACCCTTGTACTGTGGACTGTGAAATATGACTACATTGAGACATAAAACCACTTTAGTTGGAAATATTTTGATAGTTATTGTTGAGCCTGGCCCCACAAAAACAAATTATGAAAGTGTAAATGCAAGCGTGAATTCATAAAAAGACATTGCACCACAGTTTACTATCAAATAAAGTGATTACCAGTCCGGTACAGCTGGCTTTCCCACTTTGAGGCTTACACTCTGGATGACAGGCAACACACTCGCCATTTGGTTCTGCAAATTCCCGTGGAGTTCTGGGGACACAATATTAAAAAAATATACATTGAGATAAAATGAATGAATTCAACACCAGTAAGAATATCAACACATACTGTACATGTATCTACTAACCCAGTGTGGAAATTACAACTGCCCACACATGTGCCGTCTCGACTGTAGTTCCTACAAGAGAGACACTGCTCAGGCCCTGGGCCCCAGCAACCTGAGTCTGAACAAAGCGGGTCACACACATGGCCCTCTGCAACTGCACACACAACAATGTGAGAAAAACATCAGGAAGCTGAAGAAAAAGATGACTTATAACAGTATAATATATTTACGTATTGATTGATAAAAGTGTGTAGTGTAGTTTGTTTGGATCAAAGAAAAACCAAAGATAACATGTTTCATTTGGATCATGGACAGGGTTTTTTCAGTCTCGCCTTACCACACTCTGCCAGCGGCCTGTTGTTGTTGAGGTTGTTGACTCGAATTCTGCGGTCCCTAAACAGCTGTGCCCATTTTACAGAGTGGTGGTAACAGAGGTTGGCATTCTGACTGATGTACACACTGCCGTCACTGATCTCCCGGAGAGAGCGCAGACCCAGTGAGGTAAGAGTGTGGATGCGCATCACCATCAAAGAAAAACGCCTTTGGTTGGAGGGTTGAAGGATGGAGGAGTACACAGACAAAAACAAAACATTAGAAATAACAATAATAATACTAAAATAATGTTTTTGTTCCAAGCGAAATGGCGTGTTGCCGCTTGGGGAACTGCGTTATAAGGATCACTCACACACACACACACACACACACACACACACACACACACACACACACACACACACACACACACACACACACACACACACACACACACACACACACACACACACACACACACACACACAATAATCCATACCTGTTCAAAGCTGTGAAGCACAGCGAAAGAAAGAAAGAAAGAAGAGAGAGGTTAGAAGGTGTTAGCACATGGAAGCACTGGGGCTCATCATGACGTGTTCACATAGAAAGCAGTTTAGAGCAGATAGGAGGGTGTGGAGTGTGTAAGAGATCAGTGATGGCACATGGTTATGTAACTCACTCAACGTGTAATACAGATAAATATGAGTTAATGCGGAAACACAAGAATCAGAATCAGCCTAAGCCATAAAGCAGGTTTAATATAAGTTCACACATCACATCACAGTGGCTTTAGTACTGTTGTAGTATCTGTTCTTCCCATATGAACAAGTATTTGTTTCATCAGGTAAATGTATTGTTTTTTACGGCTTTAATTTTTGGGTACATCAACTTTCCTGGCCCCAACTGACACATTAACAAACATGGACATCAGTGTTTGTATACCACCCTTACTTGTAGAGCGACCTTCCTTGAATGGTGGTGAGACTCGAAAAAACAGACAGATCGTTCAGTTCTTTGGGCCACGATTGGATGTTAAGGATATCTGATAATCAAACACAGTTTGGATTGTTTAAAACCATTAATAGCATATTGCATAACACGGTAATGACAATTTTCAAGATTATTAGATAGATAAATGCATTCAGCGCAGAGAACAAGAGCACACCCTGTGTTATCATGTATCCAAGAATTATTTCTCTTTAATGAATTTATAGACAGCTGTGTATTCATGTGGCTGAATGTAACTTTTGAGCAAATCAGCAGTCTAAATTATTTTTAAGTTATATTAGGTAGAACATGAAGATTGAAAACCTACTTCCATGCTTTGGAATTTATCCAATAGTATTACATTGTGATTTAATTTCCAAGTTTCAAAAGTCTGCTGTAACTCACAGAACCATATTCAAGCATAATGACACATTATTAGTTCATACAAACCTGTTATTTCTCTGACGGTGCGGAATACTTCCAGCTTTTTGGCATCCAGTGGCGGGATGTTTTTGAAGTCATCTCTAGGAAGATAAAACCACACAATATGAACAAGCTGACTGTGCAACACTGCACTCTGAGATCCTTCAGGCAGCGCAAACAATTACCCAAGAATCCCTGTGACCAGGAAGTGAAGGCTGCCCTGGATCTTGGTGCAGTTGATGAAGCTGTCAATGTTGCTGGAGTCAACCGTCTCTCTGTGTTCAGCACCCGTGCCTTCACACACTAAAAGGGTAACCAACTGCCATCATTAGCTTTGATGACTAACAAATAAATGCAGTGTAAGTAAAGAAAAGTATTAAGTAACTGTCCACCTTTGGGGCAGAGTCCACTGCAGAGCTCACACTGCCTCTGGCCTTCTCTCTCCACCTCCATCTTGTCTGAAGGACAAACGCTCACACAGGAGCTACCATCCACCACAAAATGGGCTACGAAGAGAACAAAAGAAAAAGAAACACTATTGATATACTTCAGGAGAAACAGAAGACTCACTGCCAATGTTTAAGACCCAGCAGATGTCAGGTCTATAAAAGTACACAAACACTCAAACAAACACAGGCCACTCACTGGGACATTTGGAGACACAGATGGATCCGTACTGATATTTGGCGTTAGGGTTGGTCTCCATTTGAAACGTCTGCTTGTTATAGATCAACGTTTGGGGACACTGGGGTACACAGGCTCCAGAGTCGTTGAAATGACGACATGCCTACACAGGTACACAGAAACATGCTCACACAGACACTTACATTTAACAAACTGAGATATCCATTCAAAAACCATTGACATCCCTGACATTATACTTCTAGGCAGCATGTTGGCTAAGTGGTTAGCACTTCTGCCTTGATGCAAGAAGGTTCATGGTTTGAATCCAGATTGTTCTGGGCCTTTCTGTGTGGAATATGTATGTTTGTATGTGTGTGTGGGTTTCTTCCCACCATAAAGACATGCATCCTAGGTGGGACTACAGTGGAAAAAAAGCTGACAAGCTAACACTGGTGCATTAACTAAAAGTTAGCATTTAGCTCAGATCAAAAGAATGTGCACAGTTTCTAATTGGATAAAATCCACCTTTCACTTTTAAGTATGTATATTACAACAGAAGTGAATGTGATTGGAAGCATACAATTGAAAATTAGTTGATAAGTCTCAGTATTTTTTTCATACAGGAGGCTTTATTTCCAGTTTGGAGGGAAAAAAACCTTCTTTTTAGCCTCAAGTGTTACATATAAAACAGTATAGTGTCTTTCTCTTCATTTTATCAAAGATGGAACACTTACAAAACAGTCCACGTCCAGAGGGCCCTTACATCCCGCTGCACATTCTATGTGACAGCAGTCCCTGGGGCTCGTGCCAAAACAGCGGCCATTACACTGTGGTGCGCACACCGTCTTAGTCACTAAGACACACAGGAGAGATCGGTTGAACAGAGGTCAACAATGTGCATGTGTGTATCTGTGTGCGTGTGTGTCTTTGTGTGCCTCTCTCTCTGTGTCTCTGTTTATTTCTGTCTATGAAGAAAGATTCAGAAAGAAGGGGGGAGAAAGAAGAAGAAGAAGAAGAGAGAAAATCAGGGAAAGAGAACAATTGGACACTCACAGATCTGACATTGGTCCTTATTTGGCCCCCAGCAGTATTTTCCACAAGATTTGTGGCATGGGCCTAAAAGAAAAAAAGACATGCAGTACTTATTAGAAAGAAGCGATGGAGATATTTTGGGGACATGCTAGGACCATCACCATTAGGACCATACCAACACCGACCTCTCTCTCCATTGTACTGGATGTCAATTGGAGCACTGTTGTCCCTGATGATGTCTTGCCAGAAGATCCAGGGACCATAACTCAGGTACTTGTTGTTGATAATCTGCACTCCTCCCTCCAGAATGTCTGTGGTGAGAAGCAACAGAGAGAGAGAGAGAGAGAGAGAGAGAGAGAGAGAGAGAGAGAGAGAGAGAGAGAGAGAGAGAGAGAGAGAGAGAGAGAGAGAGAGAGAGAGAGAGAGAGAGAGAGAGAGAGAGAGAGAGAGAGAGAGAGAGAGAGAGAGAGAGAGAGAGAGAGGTTACAACCCACAAATTAGAGCATAAAAATTGTGTATTGAAGAGTTTTGAAGAAAAAACAAGAAAAGAAAATAGTCATGCTAAACTACATATTTATTTGTATGATTTGGAGAAAATATTTCTTTGCTCAAGTCTATTGTCGTTATTCATGTGCCTGGTTCACGCTGGCATGTGCCTGCCAGCATTATTAACTGCATATTTAGCAGCTCTTTAGTACATTTTTTGAGTGGCAGTAAATCCACCATTTGGTTTTGTTTGTCACAAATCTTATTTTGTAATGTTATTAGTAACAACTGTGCTTTTCCTGCTCACTCAAAATGCCTGCTGTGAAAAACGTCTCTTAGACAGACAGGGGATAACCTGCTCTGCCAGAGATTTTAGGAATGGAAGAGGGGAACTGAACCCTCGCACTCACTGCCATAAATTCCGACCTTCAGTTTTTACAGCATTTAAGAAGGCACCAAAAAATAGCTGACAATGAGTATCCATTGAGACTGTGAGTTTCCCTAAATGCTTCCAATATTTTGTCCTGCCACACTTTCAAAGAACGAATAACTGTCCTATTGGTCTTTTTCTTCCCATGAAATGGTACATTTTATGTTACTTTACACAACAACTTACACAACCCGTAATTTTTGTGTGCTATTGTGTTAAATGTCTTTGTTCTCACAGTTTTAAATGCCTCAGATCTCAGAGAAGCCCGTTGAACACCTTGCGAATAGGACACATTTTTTGTCTATGCTTCTGTTTTATCGGTTAACCTTCTTCACCTGTCAGATTTGTGAGCCCCAGCTGCCGCAGGCCATTGGAGCCGTCTTTGGGATAGTTTAATAAGACAGAGAGAGCAAAGAGTCTCTCATAAAGGCTGTTTCCTCTGATAACCCGTAGTTGTCCCAGAGGAATCTCCTGAAAGTGGTTCATTGCAATGAGGACGTAGCCAGTCACCTCGCGGATGGTCTGGAGGGAACAGAGGAGTACACTTGTACATATTGTGCATACAAATCAGGTAAAAGACAAGGGAGAGAAGAAGGTGAATGTACCTTGAGGAAGGATAAGTCCCAGTTACTCTCAATCTGAGTGATCTCCAGGTTTCCCATGATGATCTCACAGCCATCATATCGTTCTTTAATCAGGTTGTACTGAATCTCCTGAGACCCGGTGGAGCTCAGTCCATTCTGAGTACCGAGACACACCACTGACATATACAGGGAAAAGAGACGCATATTAATAAGTTTGACAAAAACGGGGTACACTCGAAGGGTAGATCAGGGACCGGTGAAGAGAGTTGTGGGTCAATGTATCACTTTTATTTACTATAGGCTAATGTTTAAGGACCATGCCAGTTGTTTTGCATGTTTAGACTCAGACTAAGACTTGGACTTTTCTTTATTAATTCTTTTGGGATGACTCCCGCAAGGAAATTGAATTTTCCAGCATCCGTTTTAGCAAGAGAGCTAAAACTGGAGAGCTACTGGAGGGGCGGCCTTCTCTCACAGCGTCTATTTACTACAGACACATGTACTTTACATCACAGCTAACTATTTTGCAAATACATTTTGAATGTGTTTTTCTTGTCTGGTTTCTGTTCATTTCTGTAATGCTTGAAAATCAATTAGCGGACTTCTTTAAGTTGTGGAATTCACCCCAATGGACATCTCTCTGTATTATGTATTTTGTCAGTTACATTATCACTGTAACATAATGCACCACATTACAATACAACTATTATGTGATTTTGACCAAAGATTAATGCAGACTGTGATGCATTACACAATTTATGTAAGCAAGTTTTAAGAATAGCAGGGGTGCAAGGTAGCTCATTGGCGTGCACCCCATATAGGCAAAGGCTGTGACTTTACTTGACTGGTGTGTTTGATTTTAACCCTTGGCCCTTTCTGCATGTCGTCCCCCCTCTAGCTCCCTGTTTCTTTGTTTATCTACACCTGTCCTGTCAAATAAAGTAAAAAAGCCCAAATCTGTCTGCTAATTTATTTTGATACTATAAAGAAATGAATGGAAACCAATGGCAGCTTGGACTGGTAAGATAAAAAGTACCCATGCAGTTGAAAAAAAAGTTTAACACACGAGTCCTTTAAAGGTGAACAAATACAAAGTAAATATTTGAGTGTTTGGACTATTTTGTTTCTGCAGTATTCATGGGCTTGGTTAGTCTTCCTGATACTATGTGTGCCGCTATGTTGATTGGAGAGTTTGATGTGAAGCACAGTAAAACAGGCAGGCTGTAACCCTGGTACATGGAGCAGTCCAGGCCTGGGGCTGATGGAGTGGAAGCCGAGGGTCAAGGGAGAGGGGCTTTTCTCAGACAAGTTCCTCATTGTGATAAAGCTATAAATGTGGACAGTGTGTCCCAGTGACTGAAGAGTGATGCAGTGACAGACAGTGCTTCTGTGTGTGTATGTGTGTATGTGTGTGTGTGTGTGTGTGTGTGTCTGAGGGATCTGCGTTGCTGAGATCATACCAACAGACAATGAGCTGTGTGTGAGTAAGACTTTCTGGCAGAGGGAAGGGAATTATCGGGAAACATTCACATCATCTCGTACTGACCAACAAATTTGTGGCGCTGGCCCTTTATGTGCAAAGATGAGGCAGCTGCAGTCGTCAACACAAGTCACATTTCCTGTCTTCATTTGGAACATGCCAATGTACAAACCAGAATATCCCAGTTCCACTTAAGTAAAGTGGATCACCTCCATAAACAAACTTTAAGTCTTGTTGTGTGTGTGTTTTTATGGAAAATGGCACGTTGACAGAACCCATATCTTCGTGCATTCGTTTATGCGTGGGCCTTTTGAGTAAACATAGAGTAGAAGTGGAATGCACAGCGCATATGGGAGAGATGCATGATCCTTCTGACTTTAAGGGCAAATAAAACGCACATGCATGCACAAAACCCATGCTCTACCACACCTGCATAATTCAAATAACTAAATTACCTTTTGATGAAAAAATTTAGGATTTTAATGAAAACAAAATCATTTGCAGATTGCATTCATCAACATCAACAGAACTAGTTGTCTGGACCAAGAACTCAGTAGTTTTTTACATCTGGGGTCATGCAGGCTATTTTGTCTGCACCAGGGCATTATTGTTGCTGCCAGTCATCCCTATCAGATTGTAAAATGTTGATATATTGCTGCATTAAGGGATTAAAGGAAAGAAGGAAAATGTGTTAACAGTTTATAAGATGTAACAATCTTAACCAGCTATAAGTCTATTTGGCATCCATGTTAACTATTCCACAATATTATATTATATCATATTACATAAAATATAGTTGCATACCATGTTAGAAGCTTTGACTTTTCAAGGCAGGCAAATGCTGAAGAGTACCAACCAAAAGGTGAATTTAAGCAGAAAACAAAAACCAATCAGTTTCTAGTTTAAGTCTCTTATTATGAAATTATTTATCAAAGCAGGCTAAGGTTTCTGACATGGATTCATAAATTCCCCTACCTTCATGGGTTTGAGATGATGCTGTTTGTAGCCTCCATGATAATGTCCCACACAGTAATATAACTCCCCACTTGATCATGTTGATGTCGAATGTATTTAGAGATTATGTGTTATCATATCACACAGATTTAGGTCGTTCTCCGAGGATGGACATCCGTTGGATGTATAAAAAAAAAATATTCCGGTTCCACGCTTTATCTCTGGAAGACGAGAGGGAAAAAAATCCAGTATCATGTAAGTGAAGGAGAAATGTAACTCCTTTAAAACTTAGCACAAAACATCAGTAGTAAGAGCAGATAAATTGCGCCAATTGCAAAACTGAAAACAACGAACAAGTGGCAGTTTATGTTGACGCTGGGTTTCCCCTCCCAGAGAGGGACATGATTGGCCAGAAGCCCGTTTGATTCACCAATCAGAGACTGGTCCGTCTATCATAGTATATTTACAAGCCACTGCCTCAGATGCTGCACTGAGCATCCAAATGGGTAAAATTATGTTAGACGTAGAGTAGATGCAGTTTTTGTTTCAACAAACCAAATACATCAAAACAAACACATTATATGTATCTTACATATATACAGTATATACATACATGCTGTATATATGTATACACTGCGTGTGTATACAGTATATATGTATATAAATATATATACGTACACATATACATATATAAGATAAAGCTGAATAACATACCAATTTTTCCTATATGCCAACTTGACTGCCTTTGTGTATAAAGGAACACACAAAGCGACCAAATGCTTATAATCTGAACTTTTTGCATGTGCATTAGTGTAAACACTACATACCATGTATGTTCCTGTGCAGTTATTTTGGTTTCATGTTGTCAGCTGCTGCATGTGGAAGCAGTGCTGTGGTCTCCCAGTCAGCAACCCAATGCTGTGAGTGGCTGCACTGTTTTCCCTGTAAAGAGCAGTATTGTCCCTCAAGCCCTGTCAACTGGTTAATCACCTCTTTGATGCATATGGAGCAGCCTGTCACAATGGGCACATTGTCAGATGGTCAAGTGACTTCTGAACCCAAAATAAGAACATGCTTAATTTCGAGAAAATGGCCTCAGATCAGGCAAGATTCCTGAACATAAAGATACTACTCACCATCAGTAAGTGCTTCTGACACATGTACTGTTAATCTAATTATGTATGAGAAAGAAATAGCTGAACAGTTGCTGTTTGTTTGGAAGTATCTCCATGTTTAATTTTTGCGAAAACAGCGAGAAAACTCAATCATCATTTATTCTTTAAAGTTTTTTTCAGGCATTAGAGAAGAGATGTTTGAAGAGAGATCGTTGAAGAGATGCAGGTCAGAATCAAACCCTGGTCCGCTGCAGAAAGGACTGAGCCTTAATACAGGGTGTACGCTCAACCAGTTGATTTACCTGGGCGCACATCATTGTTATCTATTTTCAATGGAAATGCTATTGTAGCGTTGATCTTTTAATATTTTGGATATGTGCACCAATCCACCAAATAAAAAAAAATCTATGCATAAAAATTAAAGCCATTTTGTAAATGCAGCATGATTAAAGTACACATCAATTATCTATACATTAGCCTGCACTATGAAGTTGAACTCATAACTGTCTTCCACCAGACGTTTTTTATCCAGCAGGAGGAGACAGAGTCTGAGGATTGGTGCTCAGATATCAGACCGGCTGCAAGGCCAGTACAGAGTTGACTCTCACCCAGTGTGTACAACTACATGGTTGTTTTTATTCTTTGACCCACACTTTTTAGTACAAACTATTCTAATAAAAGGATCAGCTGAGATTTGTCCACTTGCCTATTAAATGACTTTATAAAGCAACATTAAACCCAAGAAATTTCAGAACAGCAGTCAGCGTAAATTTCTTTAATGTTTTGCTCAGTAATTTAGTATACAGTGCAAATATCACAGTGGGAAATAAACCAATAAATGTTTGGTGATTATTTTCACATTCTCATCAAAAGTGGTTTCTAGAAAGGTCCATGGTTTCTGCAGAGTCTGGCAGTTTCACGTTGCCACCGTGGTGTCAACCCCAGTGTCAGCCCTGGTGGCCCTGTCCCTTCCAAAGCGAGCTGTGGGGGTGACTGCTGTGGCCTTTTGCAGTTGCCACTCCCTTCAAAGATTGATGAATTGATTGTGGGGCTGCTGCCAGTGTGTCTGTGCCCTGGGTGAAAGCGTCCCGGTTACGGGTGGGAATCCCAGCTATGGCATCCGCCCTAGGGTTACCATTGTGGCCGTCCTGCGGGGGGCCCTGGGGGCTGGTGGCCCCGGGAGCAGCTCTGACCCACATACTGCTGTCACACCCCTGGAGACACAGCGGCAATCTACCCAACATGGACCTCTGATTGGCCCAGACAAAATTACTCTCTGTGAAGTGCTGCAATTCCACAGGGAAACTACCTGATTGTGCCAAACTTCTCTTGATGGCAGCAGTTAGCAAAGGCCAAAAGAGAAAGGCGACAAAGATCCATGTCCTCCCCACCTATTTGACTAGCTCTGTCCCAGCCCGGCTCCCACATTTTCAATAACCAAGCTTGTATTATTTGCATTTCTTTAATCTGGTTTCAATCTTACTTGGCAACTGGTACGATGAACATTTAAAATGTATCCTTAAGTCATAATCTTGACAAAATCTTGACTGCTAACATAATTCAATAGATTCTGGGTTTTTCAATGAGGGAGGAGTGGATTTAATTGGTAGAATGTTTAACAAGATAGGAGAACTTTTTGTTTAAAACCCATGTCAGACACAAATTACTTATTTGTTTTAAAAATAAAAAGTGTTAAGAGGATCTATAAATTGTGTTTGATTGGGGGGGAAGGGGGAAGCTGAGATATGAACAAATAAACACCATCTTATATAAGGTCTCCACTGAGGAGCTAAATCCTGACCAAAGTGTGTATGGTAACAAGGAAAAAACTGAGTAAGGCAAGCAAATCTATGTTTCAGCCTTTTTATTGATTGATTGACTTAGTGCCAGGAATCATTAAATCATTCAATACTTTTGAAACCAGTTTGTGTTGTTTTTATTTCCTCCTCTTGATAATCTTCCACTCACTAAATAAATTCCTTTTTTGAATAACCTTCATAGTTGGAATGTTATGCAGTCTTGCTTTTCAACATTTTTCTACTTAAAATCTGCCTTTAGTCATTGAAAGAAGGATGTTAAGCCACAACAGTTCTGTCAGTGCATCAGTGTTTCAGATCATAGCTGAGATACTTGAATGCTGGACATTCCAACATACAAACCTGTTATCAAAGAGAACTAAACTACTGGCAATATAAGGCCACAAAAACAATTTTCACACCAAAATGAATGTAATAGAGGGCACATCACACACACAAGCTGCTGTCAGTTATACATATCTGCCAACACACTGACCCCAATATCTACAGTTGTATCACCAACACTTCCTATTTGACCGTGAATACCCTGGTATACTTTTCTTGTTACATAAACATAAATACAGTTGCGATGATGTAGAAAAGCATGCTTTTGCATATCGGAAGGTTGTTTGGTAAAATTGACACTACATCCATAACATTTATCGGTACAGCATTGTTCCAGCAGCCATAATTTAGACTAACAAATATAGTCTGAGGAAACGGGCTATTATAGTTCACTTTTATTACAGATCTTGTACAGTATTAACATGCCTTATGATGCAGTATTATCATCCTCTCTCCTATATATTTTTCAATTACGTGATTTGTGTAAACACTCAAAAAGACAACGGTCTGATCTAGTTAGCATAAAAAAACTACACTAAAATCAACAAGTGCCTTTTGGTCCAAAATAAATAAATACTCTCCATTCAAAAATACAAGAAAAAAAACAGACATTGTATTTTGTACAACAATTATGCATTTAGAGTTATTTTGTGCAACATAATACAGAGATACGGTCAACACAAGAATCACAAATAAAGTCACGTCAATTAGGTATGAATAAATCAGGACGACAGGCAAGGTGAGTTCTGTTGACGGATATAGTGCAGCTGCTCGCGCAAACTGACTTGAAAAATAAACATTCATAAACCACGAAAGCTGTCTGATATTGCCAATCTCATGCTCCACTGCATCACTCTCCACAGGCCAGTGGCAGCATTTTCTTCTCTGCCACAGAGCTGGTACAGTGTGCCTGTTCTGTCATCTGTATTAGTTCAGTTATCACACCTTGCTGCTGGCAGACAAATCATTTTAACCTTTATTGAGCCGAGCAAGTCAACCAAGAACAATTTCTTATTTTATTTACAACAACGGCTTGCAGTAGTTCACAGCTCTTACAATAAGCCCATGAGCCAGTACTGGGATCAACTCCATCTCCATCTCCATGCAGATTGGGCTTCTTTTTTCACTAGCTGCCTTAGCAGTAAATGCACATTGCAATAAAGGGAGAGAAACCATATAATGCACTTACAAGATAAAACCAATAAACGACCAATAAAAAATACAAATAAATAAATAAATAAATAAATAAACACATGTTGACAAAAATATAATTCGTTTTGTCTTTCCAGTATGTCATTAGGTTTTGTGTCTAATAACTTAACATATAATTAATAATAACTACATTTGCATAAAATCTAAAATAACACAAATTTCTTCCAGCACAAATTGAGCTCTTAAGCACATAATTTGATGGTAAAAGATAATTTTGGACAGAAAATGACAACTTTACATTTATCAGGGCCTCTATGAGTATACGGCTTTCAAACAATGTGATATTATTCTAAGATAGTACTCCCACTATACTATTATGACATTCGTTATAATTTACATTAAATGTAATGTATCTGAGGGAAGGTTGCTTTGCCATCTCGACCGTCTACATCATCACGTTTTCTGAACAAATTAAAAGGGGATTGAGGCCAAAGGTCAAAGAGACTGCAAAGTAGGGGAAATACATATGCCTTTACAGTTACATTGTACAATTACATCCTGATATTTATGTATTCAGCGTGTAGAATGTAAGTCATTTAGGTCAACTTCAACATAATTTGTTTGTAAATATTTAAAAACGCTCACCACAGATCCAAACAAATGAAATTAATCAAAATGAAACAAGTATTTTGGGGAGGAGAAAGCCATTGAGAGTCACCCCTCTGGGAGTTTTTTTAGCACAGCCTCTCCATGTAAACACAATGGATCAAATATAACCACTATCTGGAGCTGGCACCAGGCTCTTCCCCACTCTACTGACCAAACTCTTCACTTTTTGTTCTTCAGCTGATTGGCCAGCCAGTCCAGACCCTCGTAGAGACCGTCTCCACTGGTGGCGCAAGTGGCCTGAATGTACCAGTTGCGGTGGCGTAGAGAGTGCAGGCCCAGCTTATCTGTGATCTCTGCTGCATTCATGGCATTGGGCAGGTCCTGAACAAAATCACAGGTGTGTCAAGCAGGATGCCTCAGTTAGTGGGAAAGTGCAGAAAACAAGGAATACAGAGGGGACAAGTAAGCCTGTACCTGTTTGTTGGCAAAGACGAGAAGGACAGCATCCCGCAGCTCGTCCTCAGCCAGCATCCTCATCAGTTCCTCACGAGCTTCGTTCACCCGCTCACGGTCATTGCTGTCTACCACAAAGATCAACCCTGCATGGTGAGATACATGTCTTTTTAAGGGTTAATCAAAACAAAACCATCGGGTCTACTATCCCCGAGTCAGTTTCCTCCCACTGTTTAACAATATGCTGACGTCATATTGTTAAAAAAAAACATATTGCCAAACGGAATGTAGTCATTGCAGAGGCTTTCAACATGACTAAGATGATGATAATAAACAGCAGTTTGAGGTTGTTTGCTAATGACCTCTTTAAAGCATTACTCAGATGTGCACTCAGGTGCTGGGGGCGAGCGTGTGCTGCAAGATCTGCCACAGGACAGAGGGAACCTGTTAACTCCAACAAGGCCAGCTAGCGCATCATCTGAGAAGCTGCTGGTCCGGCTCACCCTGGGTGTTTTGGAAGTAGTGCCTCCACAGGGGACGGATCTTGTCCTGGCCACCCACGTCCCACACAGTGAAACTGATGTTCTTGTACTCCACCGTCTCTACATTAAAACCTGAATACAAAAATCAAATCAAAATGAGTTACACAAGCTGAAAGAACCCAGTGACAGGTGTTTTACCTATCAGGCGGCTCACGCACCGATTGTGGGAATGGTGGTGACGATCTCCCCCAGCTTCAGCTTGTAGAGGATGGTGGTTTTCCCAGCAGCATCCAGCCCCACCATGAGAATCCTCATCTCCTTCTTGCCTATCAGGCTCTTCAAAAGGTTGCCAAAGATGTTTCCCATGACGTAAGGCGACTCTCACCTCAACTGCAACAGAACTGTTACACAGGGAACTGAAGAAAGCACTTTCCATATATAGCAACAAAGCCATCAAAACAAACTGTGTGAAGCATAGAAAGTCAAAAACCACACAAATAAATCATGCGGTGAGACACAGTAGCTCTTCAAAAGCAACTCTCAACATTACCACCTCGTTAGGGTTAGGGTTTGAAGCCACCTCATAGGAAAGCCAGTAAAAGTATACTTCGCACCTCTGCAGGCGGCTGACCTAACTTAAAGGCTTTTGCTTTACATTGTACACAGCTTGCAGGCGAAACTGGCCTCCGTACTGCATCTCTGTTATGCGGATCAGCTTTCATGTGGTGCAGAGTAACAACCTTTATGCTATTTGATGGCTATTGAATAACTACCAGTGTAAACATCAATTTGTATTACATTAAATGACACGTAACCTCAGGTTGTGAGATAAGGCCTATGGTGCACACAGACTATAGCTTTAGGTGAGAGGCTTTATCCCTGACCATTGCACATATTACACTGTGCACTCTTCATATTTTTGCACAAAGCTGACCTTAAAAAAACAGTTATATTGTACATATTTGTTATAGTGTATTTTTTAAAACATGTTTCTATTCTATATCAATGTTCTTGACTATTGCAGTACTTTTCTCCATTGTTTATTCCGTTTGTATATGTTTAGTGTATGCACCGAACATACCAAGGCAAATTACATGCAAGTGAACAAATTACTAATTAATATGAATAATTATTCTGATTGAATTTGACTTTTCTGTCTTGGTATGGCCCCTTTAACAGGCCAACACTGCTGTCAACTTGGACTAACAAAATACCTAAGGGGCAGTCTTTTTCTTTGCTAGTATAGGTGTCCCCCTTCTACTCTAGAAAGCGCTTATTTTTGATGATGCTTGTAACTGAGGCTTTCACTGACTACGTGTCCATGAATTAATATCAATGCACACGCTGTAGCTGCTACCATAGCATTTTACAACTGCAGTGGCCGCACATCCATCGTACATCTGTCATAACGCGAGGGGAAGACGTATGATGCTGCAGTCCAAGCAGGCGTTGCATTTAAATGAGCCAAATTACGTATATATAGCTTGAATTGATAATTATTTGAGCATAGTTAAGATAGCGTCAATATTAGCTTGCTAACGTCTTCAGTATTTGAAAATGTTTTTACATTACAGTCGTATAGTCACGACCAGCGCACCAGTCGGCCTGATGTCGTCGATTAACGGCATTTCGTTTACCAAGACGCGTTAGTTGGCGTTAAAACAGCGACACATTCGCTGCAGGAACCTTTATTACTTGCATACATCTTTGAGCATTTTCCACCGTTTGTAACTCATTCACACTTACCCCTCAACGGCAGGCAGGCTACCAGCTGGATTCAGGCAGAGGACTGGATGATAGTCTCGCGATGAGCAACGGTTGTAAAACTTTGTATTCTCGCGATAGTTGACTGTCACCTCTCACGTTTGCCATCCCCGATGACTTGTTAAAAGCCGGCAGCACTGCTGGAGGGCAACTGTAATTTAATTGTCTCTTCATTAAACATGAATCATCATGTGTAACAACAGCATCGAGCTTGATACTTAACCTGCTTTTTGTTTTAATTTGAGATCAAACAGTTTCTAGCTTTTATTCAAACACAATATTATTTCTGACAAATAGACATTGCATGTGTGTAAATGTTATTTTCGTGCTGTTACAACAATTGGACCAATATAAAATGTAACAGACTGTTTGCAGGCTAACACGCCTTAATAAATAAATTAAGAAAATAATCTTAATTAATAAGTAAAGGGCAACTGTAATGGGATGCCAAGTGATACTTCCTGTGTCACAGATAATGGAAGTGACAGGAGGCAACAAAACATAGACTGAATCAATATTATAGCAGGTTACTAACCTCAAGTACAGATTTTGTATTATGTGTTTTCCTGTACATTCGTGGGGTTTTACAGGTGGCAATAGCCTAGCCTACATGTAGAAGTGAGGAAGGAACCTCCCTTCAGGAATGGGTTTAACCCATCAACCAGAAGAAAACAACCCCGTTGTGATTAAGTGACATGCCTGAGACCAGCCCCACAGACATAGGTGAATCCATCGTTTGTCTCCCACTTCCTCTCTGTTGTGTGTCAGTCAGTGGTCCAGTGATAGATGTGTTTATCAACTCAGTGGTGAAGGCTGAGGAATAAAGAGGGGAGCAGATGTTTGCAGCTGCAGACCAGATTATGGGGTGGAGTGGATGTTTGGGGAGCATGCCGAGTTTGTGTGCACACGGAGCTTCTAGAGGGTTACAGGGGGGTTACAGCGGGTTAGGGTGGTGGCGGGAGAGGTGGGGTGGGGAACTATGACTTAAAGGAGTCTTTCCTCTGAAGTGTCTGCCAGCATGCACCCCAGCAAACACAATCACAAGTCTCGTTGGTTCTGCTAGCTGAACTAATGAGGGCCTACACGTTGAGGGCAGGGGCTTTGATGTTCTGCGTAGCTGGCTCCTCTTGTTTTCTCTCCCACTCTCCTTCGTTGCCTGTCCCACATCAAAAATGAAAGGGGAGTTGAGAAGCAGATGTTTTGAGGCATGAATTTATACAGAGTACACTTTATTCACCCCCTTCTCCACACCCCCATTTGTCGTTTGCTTCTGCATCTCTACTGTACATACAGCAAGGATATATCTCCCTATCTTTATATCCAACTAAACACACTAAATCGCCTTACTTTATACATATAATCATCCTGTCAATCAAAGTGGGTAACTTTTATCTCTCCTAACTTCCTCTCTCTGCCTCCCTCTCTTTAATTTCAGCCCAGTCTGGTTGTCATTACTCGGGGGCATTCAATGTGTTGCTATGCATGTGTCTACGTCTGCAGTGATGAGGGGGAGAATGGGAAAGAGAGAAAAAGAGCGCAGAGAGGGAGAGAAACCAATTCCAGACTGTCCACCAACCTCTGTCTCACACATGGGCGAAACAGTGACAGGAAATTCCCTTTCGAAGCAGCTCCAGGGTGAAATGATAAAGGAATGAAGAAATGCAAACCAGAAATCCATTCCCTTATCATTCTATATGAGTCACCGTCTCCCTTTTATTACCACACTAAATACCAATCCAACAACAGTTGATTCAGCCATTGGCACTACCATTCCCCACGAGTTGAGGGATATATTGACAGGAGTCAACTTATTTGGCACTAAATCCTATATGGCAGACTTTGCATGAAGATTGGATCATCTCAGATATCGAGGAATGCTGCCGTCGTAAATTCAGTCAGGTGTTGACGTGAGAGTTTTGCTAAATCTGCAGTGTAACAAGAATGAAAGTGCAAATCACTCAGGTCACCAGGAGTTCTGTCTGACAGTTCATATGTGCGCACCAGCATGCATGTTTTTGATTGTGCGTCAGTAGTAGTATGCAAGTGTCTTTGTGCATGTGTTTGTGTGCCTGTGTTTATGTTTGGGTGATCTGTCTCCCAGGTAGCAGGGACGACACAGGGTCCCACGTGGTTTCGCGAGTCCCTTCCTTGGCTCTGAACTCTGGACAGATGATCCCCTCAGATGCTCGCACAGCAAAGACTGGTACTCTCTGCTCTCTTGATGCTTCTCGCCAGTAATAAAAGTCATATTTTAAGGAAACAATATCCTGCAGCCATAAAAAAATCTTCTCTCAGCATGAAGTGGCCATAAAAGGCTCTCACCTCCCAAATCTGTAATGCGTAGAACTCATCCCCCCCATTTACACAGAAACACACACACACACACACACACACACTTCAGCATCAGCACAAGGCACAAAACTAAAGCAGGTCCATCTCTCACTTTGACATGTACTACATGTGGGAAGAATCTATGGAGTGCTCGGACTGATGAAATCAAACAAAAGACAAAAGCAAGGACAGAATAAAATTGTTGAGTCATGATTTCAAGGAAAGGTCAGGTGACACACATTACAGATACATTCATGAAAAACATCCCCACCAGTGACCACTCCTGTGAAATTACTATTGTTACAATGGTTTAAATGAATCAGAATGATTAGTTGTTCAGCATAAGAAATTCAAGGACTGACTTTGTCTCCAAATCTTTCCCATCTTGAGTTTTACAATTACACAAGTTGAAGAAGCTTATGTGCTTTCTGTCCTTTTATATAAGTCCTTTGTAAACCACAAACAACACTGTCCCCTATCTGTCTTCTTCTATTAGTAAAACCCAAGATTTAAGTACTATATGTACTGTTGCTCTGTTCGTGTCACAAGTGCAAAATATAAAAATATCTTGGAGATCATTGGAAGAGCCCAGTTAAATGTGAGATAAATTGCGATAAGACTTTGTTGTCTAACAGGACAAGTCTGTCAGTAACTACAACCAAAGAGACAGGCTCCAACACAATAATAATATTAATAACAATACATTTACAAATATACATGAACACATTAAAAAGCACAGCTACTATACAATGAATGAGTCAGCATGTAGACATTGAAATAGAAATGCTTCTCTGCTGTCTTTGTTTTGTGGGAAAGAAAAGATTGGGTATAGGCTGTTTTCATGGCTGAGAGGGCATGGTCTAAACAGACCATGGCAAGACAAATGACATGAGTCACCTCTTCAATCTCTGACTTGGCATTTTGAGAATAACAGCGGCTACAAAAAGAAAATAGATCCCAGATGATGGACCAAAAAAAAGGAAAGGGGGGTATAAACCAATTTTTTGGGACAGCTACACAAGGAGCAAAACAAACGCTCGAACAAAAGGAGTGGGCGAAGGGACAGGCTCGCCATCTTGAGTTCTGGATGGGTAAAGGCAACTGGGAGAACTGGAATCTACTTGCACACATTGACCCACTCTGTGAGACGACACTCCTCGCACAGCACGTAGCAACACCAGTGGAACCTGCAGTTGCAGCGCTCGCTGCGTGTCTGTTTCAGGATGTTGTGTCCGCGGCCGCAGCACAGCGAGCCGCAGCTGTCTGTGCTGTAGCTGGTTTTGTTGCAGATGCGTCCTTGTGTACCCGGAGAGTCTATGGACGCATCACGCTCACAGAAATCAGGAGACTTCTCAAAGTACACCAGCTCTCTGGACATGGTTCGACGGCGGCCTCCGTTGAGTCCCCCTGTGCTCCCGCTGGCGCTGTTTCCTGTTCGAGGGTTGAAAACCCCATTGTTCTTGTTCTGAGAGTTGACAAAGATGGCTGACAGGAACTTTTCCTTGAGTAGAGAACCCACAACCCGGAACTCTGGAGACACATGCCAGCAGGTCTTAAACTGACAACTGCCTGATGTGCCATGACATTTGCACTTCCTCTTCATGTTGTCAGTCACTATCTGTGTAGAGAAATGTAAAGGATGTAACAAATCAGAAATGCAACCCTGATGAGGATATATGCCAGTGAGTAGCGACAATGCCTCGGAGCAGCATCGAGAACACAGCGGACGAGCACGTTACTCACCTGTCGTCCCACCCGGTTGTTGTGTATCCTCATGCGAGCGTGGATGTCTCTTGGAGACCCTCGGGAGTCCAGCCAGTCCCTGGAAAAACGGTCCCCAAAACGGACGTCATGACTGCAGCCCCCCCACTCCCATGTCTCTTGCATGGAGCTAAGCTCATCTGGTAAAGGCTTGAGAGGGGCGGAGGGGTGGGTAGAGTGCAGGCTAGCGGGCAGGTCGCCATGGTGACCGTTTAGCTCTGAGGGTAATGACCGTGTCATGCTGAGGCCTACTCCACCCTTCTGCAGGGTCTGCAGCTGCAGCTGTGTGAGTTTCAGCCGGATCTTGTCATCGTCCTGGCGACGCTTGGCCTCGCAGCCACACCCCCGCAGCTTGCCCATGCTGCAGGCCGAGGCCACAGAGTGAGCCACACCCGCTGCCAAGAAGGCCAGAGAGAGGGCACTCTCACGAAAACCTGGTAGCAGGAGATACAGTTCACACTCAGCAAGTTGAAAATGATAAACAGTCCTGCATCTGTGTGCAGGACAATCCCTACTCTCATCCCTCCACCCACCCCCCCTAATTCTAGGTCCCATTTTGACCATCATTAGCTTGCCTCAGGCTCTCACCCCTGTTGAGGATGGTGTTTTGGTGGGGAAGCTTGCCAAGGCCCTCCAGTGAGGAGCAGTTCCAGCGCTGGTCCCGGAGCTGGTGCTGGCATTCATGAATGGCCACCTGGATGCCCTGAAGAGCAGAGGCTGTCACATCGGGGCTCCGCACACACATCCGCATCTGACGTTTACTGAGGCCTGCCAACCTCAGGCACACTGAGTTAGGTGTTAGCACTGGATCTCCTGCCACCTTCAGGCTGAGGATATCATTACACAGCACCCTGCAGAGAGGGAGAGAGAAAGTGTGTGTGTGTGCGTGGGGGGGGGGGTCCATTAGAGCTGGTCAGGAGTTCATTATTCAATGCAATTCATTAGCAATGGAAAGTTGTTTTGGATACTTAAGAAAATAAAAAAAATACAAAACCAATACTACAAAATGTATCTAATCTCTAAGGGCTTTCCCAGACACACATAGCATTTCAATTTGTTAATCAATTGCACAAGTATTTACTACAGAGTTTCTACAGATGATGCTTACGAGACAAATATAATTCTAAACAGATCATCCAGCAGTAAAGTTCCAAAAGTGCAAGTTACTTGACAAATACATCTTTTGGAGAATTAACAATAGTGGGATTGTTAATTCCTTAATCAAAAAAGAAAAAAGATTGATTCCAATGCTTCAATATTACACAAATGAAATCAAAGCCAGATGTTTCACTTTTTAACTAAATATGTAAAATATTCGTTTAAATCACAATTACAGTCATACACAGTAACTTCCCTCAAATCTGGTCGAATTCCATGTAGCAAGAAACCGCATGTAACATCAACTCTTCAGGCGCTCTCAAGTGCACTCACGTTAATGCAGGTGACATAAGAGCTGCTGCCAAAATCAGGAATTGGTCCCAACGGAGTTTCTTTGATAGCTCCATTTTGTTAAAACTCTTTCGCGACGTGACATTAAAACACTGGTAATAAAGTCCTATACTGAATAAGAATATCAAAAAAAGGAGAAGAGTGGAGTATTATCGATGGAGCGCCAAACCGAAGAGTGAAGAGGAAGAACGGAGGAGCTCGGGGGCGAGAGTAAACGGGAGGGGGAGAGAAAGAGGGGAGGGGAGATGCCTCCACAGGCGTCTGTTTGCAAAATATTGGACAACAAGAAAGTTGGATCACCAGTTGATCATTTTATCATTTGAGAGTGTGTTTTATTCGTCAAGGCGTAAAATTACTTCTCCAAACTTTTACGCGCACCACAAGCCGTGCTTTGAAATACTCTGTTCCTATAAAATGTAGCCTATTTATTAGCTATATTAATATGAATGTATTCAGACTTGCTTTTTATTGGTGGGTCGGTGGATTGTGTAGGATTGACTTTCATTTTTAGAGAGAAAGAACAAAGAAACGCTCGGTAAAATGAAATATGGAACGTCAAAGAAGATTTTGTCATAAAAAGGGGTGAGTTAAATGATGGATGGGGGGAGGGGAGGGGTGAGCTGCTGGTTCCACTGTACGACAGGGAGGGAGGCAGCAGCAGGCAGGCGGCTCCGCTAACAGACCCTCTAACAATACTGTTTTAGGCATGTGCACCCCTTCCTCCCACCTCCATCAGAGCGGCTGTTCATCATTGTTGTGTTTGAAACAACTTCACTTTGTCACTCCAAAGTCTTTATTTCTGAGTATAAAATTATATATACTACATAAATTACAGAAAGGACTTTTGTGTGAATATTAATCCCATTATGGCCTCACGCTCCAACAAAACGCGTGATAATACGTAGGGCCATGATGACTTTTAAATACATATTATGCTTATTTAAGATCGCTAAACAACATCTCAATTATCTATTCAAATTCGTTTCCCATGCTCAGTAATGACTTGGCCTATGAAACCAGATACTCAGGCTCTATGTCAGGACTTTGTGCTGTGACAGCTCGCATCCAATCAATTAACATATTTATCCATTAAGCATTTTAAACAATATCTAATGCTGAATAAACGGGCCAATCACACATATAGTGAGACAACTAATTATATCACAAATGTTTTCTCAAACCGGACGGAATAATAGACACTGGTGTTTGAATCGAGAAGGTGCATGTGCTTTACTTTCATAAAATTGAGTTAAAACCCCCCTCGAACACGGTTCGCATAGTGACACCAATTCACCTAATCTCCTTCCATTGCCTAAGCTGCAGCAATGAAAAGTGCATTAGCATTCTGCCTTGGCGTGTATATCTAAGTGGCTTAAAAAGTGATTTGAAGTTGATTTGTATATAAAAGGCCCCCTTTATCCGGATTGAAGCTCTAATCTGCTCGGTGTCGCATGACTGCTCCAGGAAACTCGTTTGAGCACCTTCATATAAGGCTGGAGTATAAACGTAGGATGGCTGTCATTAAATCCTTCTTACAAAAGCCCACTTCCTTTTACTGTCATCTGAAGGAACGAGAGAGAGAGAGAGCGATGGAGAAGATGGTGTGTGTGTGTGTGTGTGTGTGTGTGGGGGGGGGGGGGGGGGGGGGGATTCAAGATACAACCTCTGCAGTGGAACATGCAAATTAGAAGATACATGTCACATAATGAAACATTCGCCCATGAACCAACATGGAGAAATTTGGGGACAGTGAAGCCTGCTCCTAGTCTGGGGAGAGATGCCGCAAAGTGGCTCAAGCTGTGATTACACTGGGCTACATGTGCGTCGAGGGAGGTCTGCAGGCCAGATGTTTGGAATGGTTTTTATTCTTACTCGTCCCCTCTTTTCCTGGTTCATCATACATCAAGCTTCTGATTGGAGGCCGTATTTCACCTCTCCCGCGCTCGAAAAAAAAACACTTAAGTAGCCCAGCAGGCAGTGTGAGTTATATGACAACTAAGATATTATTGCGTCTTTCTACGTGCAAGTGTCGTTGTGCGTGTGCGCGTGCGTCTTGAGCTATTAAGACTGGTGAAAACTTCGTTTATTGGGTCTGATCTAAATCATCTAAATATGAATCTAAACATTTTATGAGGGACCATATTACGAGTCCCTCGTAAAATGTTTTAATTAATAGTTGGTCTCATAATGTAAAACGATGTTTTTAAAGGGATTAGTGTAAAAAGGAAACGAAGTGAACAGAAATGTCCTTAGTCACTGCACATTTTGGGAGCGCATTTGGAGAAAGGAGGAGGAGATGCGGTTAGGGAGTAGGCTAATCCAACCACCGGGTAAAAAAGGGCAGTTTTAGATGGCTCATATTCCGCTGTTACTGTATTGCACCGTGACACCAGCTTTGAGCAGCGACCGAGCACCAAACCAGGCGCACCCACAGCATCTGTACCAACACTGCTTCAGGGGCACTTCTTCTTTCTGCAAGACTGGATGGAAGAAAGCGCACGGCCAGTGGGAAAGTACTCTCAGCCGCACACATTTACAGGGAATCGATTATGTGATGACCGTGAGATTCCACAAGTAAAATGCGCAACTCTTTGGATTGTCCTATTTTTTCTATTACTTTTTTTTTGTGTCTGCCCAGTTGTGTTTCCTTATTCATTGTGCGCCCTATGAAGAGCATTAACTATCCCTCCCTCCAATCCTATTGAAAAGGCTCCGAAAAAAAACAGAGGGAGATGAGAGCAGCAAATCCCTTTTTTATTCCCCTCGTAGCGCTCAATAAGAGAAGAATGTGTTGCCTATCAGTCACCGAGGGGATCAAGTCTTCGGGACTGTCCCACGCGTTCAATGCGCCGTGCAGAGCATCACTGAGAGAGACAGAGTGAAGAGGACTGCAGCAGCAGCAGCATCCTGCCTGGACACTTCACATCATTTAGCAACTTGTCTCCACTCAAGATCCATTTAAGTCAATTAGGGCGGTCTGCTTCTCTCACCATCAAAGTCCTCTTACCGGACTGTGTCGTGGTGAGTATACACCTTTCAGCATTTTGACCATAATTCATTAGATCCTAATCAGGGTGCCAAATTAACTAAATTATTTGTTTTCGTCCAACAGCCAATGTTCACATTTTTACCAAATTTTACCAGCCATGCAATATATTACCAGTGTTATTTTTGGCTTGTGAGTGAAGCAAATATACCAGCCACTTGTATAATTTACTAGCATTTAGCTGGTGGATGGTGCTAATTTTGTACTCTGATGATAATGATAAAACATATTATTGTATGGAAACAGTTGGAAGCAACTGAGATGTGGAAAGACTGTGAGAAGGCTTCGGTCTATTTCTTTCTTGTTTTTAGGCCGATTGTTTATTTTAAAGCTATATTCATTATGTTACAAAGTGTGCATATCTGTGCTGGAGTGAATAAATCAAAGCCATTTGGAACTAGACTATAACTTGGTCTGAACTGAATAGATTTAACATTTTTTTCCTTCTCGTATTTGACTTGAAGACACGATGAGGAGTCTGGCGCTGCTGTTAGGGGTGAAAGCCGCCTGCATGTTGCTGGTGTCTTCGCTCTCAGGCACAGGGGCCGTCAACAACAGCGGCCGGTGGTGGTGAGTTCACCACATAGCCTCCTACACTCATTTAGTTATCATCAGAATCCTACTATTGAAAACTGCCTTTTTTAAACGCTTGGTTTGAGCGGGGAAGATCCTGCGCTACCGAACGAACGGGGTTTTATTGGGCTGCCACATTCCATGCTGCATGCTGGAAATAATGTGCTAGTTTTGGCTCCGTTCACATCTTCTGTTCAGCCTTTGAAAAAAGAGAAACCGCATGATGTTAAATCATGTGGGGTTTATTTTTCAACGTATTGTCAATTTAGTGGAATTACAGCAGACTATTAACAAATTACATTTGGTTTACCTTTTGGATTTGATCTCTCTCTATCTCTCTCTCTCTCTCTCTCTCTCTCTCTCTCTCTCTCCCTCTCTCTCCTTCCCTGTCATTTGGACTTTGTGGTTTGGACACGAGACATTTTTCAGTCCAATGTGGGATAAATTAAATATAAATTATTTCATCAAGTATACTAGCCTAAGCTACTGTACATTGTTCTGTCTGTACAGCGACCTAAAAAGTAAAACTGATAATTATTGTGTTATGGAAAAGAAAACTAAAATAGAATCTGTAGTTTGAGTCAGTGGGCATGTTGTCTTGCTTTTGTTTAAAAAACTGTGGGTTGGGTTTGTTGAGGTAATGATTTAACGAAAGATGTTGTCGTTTTGCGGCGTCATTAGATGGACAGTATTTGCGCACAACGTCAGGCGTTTACAAATATTTATATTTTTATATTTAAATCAACTGAAATCCAAGAAAACACAGGAGTAAAAAAAAGACACCGCGGAGTTGTTGGAATGAAGAAAACATCAAAAAAGACGGCCCTATTATTAATGTTCCCAGGCCTCGCCACCACACAACTGCTTTTCCGGATATTAATGCTTAACAGAAGAAGCAGCCATTACACTATAAGTGAATCAAAAAAATGTTGACACAGAAATCTCTCATAAATTGCCAGCAAATCAAATGGAAAATTAAAAAGCCTGTTTACTGAATCACTCAAACTAGAAAGGTTCTGAATCCTGACCACTACAATGAGTACATTAAAGCAAGGTTAAGTGATCTGAAATGTGTATAAAACTGGAGAAGCGCAGGTTCAATATATGGACACAAATGGCTATAAAACCAAATAAAAGAATCTGATATGATGTGGCAGACGGTCAACACACATTGAGTTTTTAACATTTGTGGTAGAGAACATTTTGCCTTTACACCATAAACCTAAAGGCCTAATGTTTATTGACTTTTGACCTTTTCACAAGTTAGATTGGACATTCTCATCTAAAATTGTAGCCCACTTCTACTAAGCTTTTTGGTATATCACATGAGACAGAAAATGAACAGAAAAGAAAAGACAGGAAAACACAGATGCAAACATGTTAGGGAGGATTTCCTGTGAGTACGCAACTTACAGGGCATTACAGATGCTTAATATGTAGCAGAAGAATATGGTTACAAGCTCTAAAAGTGAAACTGACACGTCATTTTATCCGGTTCAGACCCAAGTGATTTATTAACAGTAAGACAAATATAATGTCATGTTATTTGCCAAGCTGAAAATCTGCATTCTGACTTAGAGACTATCCTCATTGGCTTGAAACAATGTGTCACTGGTGTGCATAATGAGAACTGTAATTTTAAGAAGGCACACTCATGAGATGCCAAGACACATTAGTTTAATAGTTTAGAGGGTCACTTGTGAGTCCTCGACTCTGATTTCTCTTGTCCTTCTTTTGTGCTAGGGGAATTGTCAACGTGGCCTCCTCATCCAACCTCCTCACCAATTCCAAAAATGTGCAGTTGGTCCTGGACCCAAGCCTGGCCCTACTGAGTCGTCGCCAGCGCCGGCTGATTCGGCAGAATCCTGGCATCTTGCACGCCATTGCCGCTGGGCTGCACACTGCCATAAAGGAGTGCAAGTGGCAGTTCCGCAACCGCCGCTGGAACTGCCCGACCACCCACAGCCCGGCAGTTTTTGGGAAAATTGTCAATCGTGGTGAGCCTCTCTTGCCTTTCTCAACAGGCATTACTAAATATTTTCCCATTTGGCCAATAACTTGGCAAAGCCAAGTCTAGGAAGTTGGAATGGGTTCTGACTGGGAAGATTTGATGTTGTTTCTTTAGGTTGCCGAGAGACAGCGTTTGTATTTGCCCTTACCAGCGCAGGGGTGACCCACGCTGTGGCTCGCTCCTGTTCAGAAGGGGCCATTGAGTCGTGCACATGCGATTACCGCCGCAGAGGTCCTGGAGGGCCAGACTGGCACTGGGGCGGCTGCAGTGACAATGTAGACTTTGGCCGGATGTTCAGCCGTGAGTTTGTGGACTCCAGCGAGAAGGGCAGAGATCTGCGCTACCTCACCAACCTACACAACAATGAGGCTGGCAGAATGGTAAGGATTTGATACGCAAACATGCCATGATTGGCTGTTTTTGTCAGAACTCCCTAAAGCTTCACACGTATTTGTGATGTCCAATGTGTAAGATTTCATCAGTAGGCTTTGGTCTTCCTTTTTGCAGATTGTGTCATCAGAGATGCGTCAAGAGTGTAAGTGCCATGGCATGTCGGGCTCCTGCACCGTGCGCACCTGTTGGATGCGCCTGCCCAGCTTCCGCACAGTGGGAGACTTCCTTAAGGACCGTTTTGATGGTGCGTCCAGAGTTGTTTATGCCAACAAGGGAAGCAACCGTGCCTCTCACAGAGCAGACCCCCGACATCTGGAGCCTGAAAACCCGGGTCACAAACCACCATCTGCCATGGACCTGGTCTATTTTGAGAAATCACCAAACTTCTGCTCTTACAATGGCAAAACAGGCACTTTGGGAACTTCTGGCAGAACATGCAACAGCTCCTCCCCAGGCCTGGACGGATGTGAGCTGCTCTGCTGTGGACGTGGGTTTAAGACCTGGACTGAGAGTGTGACTGAACGTTGCCACTGCACCTTCCACTGGTGCTGTCATGTCAGCTGCTTGAACTGCACCAGTACACGAACGTTACACCAGTGTCTATGATCACAGGTGGAGTCCAAGTATATATATTGAGGCATATATGAAAGGCAAAGAACTTCTTAGCAGAGCAGGTAGTTGGCTGAGAAAGCCCATAGCACACAGGTGGTTTGAGATATTAGGTAGAAGCTAGAAAAGCTTCAAGTGATACAGGGAACTCTCTGTTACAAAGAGAAAAATCAATCAGTGTTTTTGAAAACGGAAAATGGAGAAAAGCACAAATATATGAACAGGGTATAGCGGTTGCATACTGTATGTGCTTGCTTCTTGCTGTTGGTGCTCAAAAGTAATACAATGGGTATTTAAACACTACAACCATGTTCACTGTGGATAAATAGAATTAGAAGAGATGAAAATGATGTGAGGGAGAAACGATTGCTGTAAACAGGTAATACTAGAGCCTTCTTCTCCCCCACTGAGGGCAAAGACTGGACACAATGTTTCACAGATGTTTCTGTGGCCAGAGAGCCACAAACATGTGCTCCGATAAACTGGTGAAGACCTCAAACAAGAGGGGAGTTATTTAAAAAAACAACTATGTTTTGTTTTCTTTTGCTGAAGTTTGGGTTCTCTCACGTGAAACTGTGTTAAGTTTATCTCCAGGGATGGGCAGTCTGTTCCCAACTTGTGTACTTAGGCCCTGGATGCAACCCAACCACTTATAGTTTCCTCACCACATTTGCCCTTTTTATTTAGATTTCTCTGGAGTTGAATACACCTCAACCCTGATTTGCCACTCTGACTTACCACAGGATGGTCCTGATGTTACATGACTGGGGCCGCTGGCCCGCCAAGGAAAATAGAAACTGAGTGAACAAATCTTACTGAGGCAATGTAATTTGAATGTATTATCAATACACTGAATATCATGGCATGAATTAATGTATTTTGGCAAATCCGATGGGGTCAGTTAAAACCTGCAGAATCTCACCATGCTCTCAAAATGAAAACTAATGCTATTCTCAGACATACATTGACAAAACAAAAAGACACAAAGTTCCTGTTAATACATGAGTGTAGCATCAAACTTGGTCCAGGTTTAAAGTAGGCTTATGTGTATTAATTCAAGCTCGGCTGTAAAAAGCAGATAATCATTTTTTTAAATTTTTTAAACAGCCTCTGCAGAAGAGATCATTCCGTATATCAGCTATGAGAACCAAAATGCTGTAAATACTAAAATGTATGAATATATTTATAATGACGTCATTTGTAAGTTTGCTGAATGATCTATGCACCTGTCAGTGGCTGGAGAATATGCCATCATTAGTGTAAAGTCAGGAGATGTTTTGGTCTTATGCCTTTTTCTGTTTTTGTGTAATGTAGCTGACACGAAACCAATTCTTACTAGAAACAGAACATTATCATGTATTTGCTTGTTTCCTGTAAAAAAAACACTTGTGTTCATGCACTGAATATTTACCTTTTTTTGTATTAGTGTAAATACAAAATATTTATTTCTGAGGATTTTTATACTGTTATAGAGAAATGTAAGAAAAGACTTTTTTGTAGATTTGAATCAACAGATTTAGGCTTCAGTTGGTTTTGTATTGTATGAGAGAACAATAAAGTCTATATTTTCAATTAAGTTACCCTCCTGAATGTGTCAAAAGATGCTATTATGTCTGTTGTAGTCTGTGTTTGAGATAGTTTTGACAACCAACCAAGTGAACATATAAGCCTGTCCCTGGGTGTCCTTTGCTTAATCCTATTACCACCACCAAAGCAGCCTCTTTCTCCGGCTCACAAAACATCTCTGCATCTGTGCTCCCAACCACAAGAGACAGCCCCTGCTTATCCAACCACATACCTTATTTTGTACAGTATAGGATTTTATACCATTGAATGCTTTGCTAAATTTGCTTAATGTCTTAAAGAAATAAAAGAAATAGCACAACAAATAATGAAAACCTAGAGTCTCCCCCAGCCCCTGGCAACCTGACTAACCACAGGAGTCTGGAAAGCTTTGCACGTTCTCCTTAGCCCACCACAGCACAGGAGCAGCCGGGGTCAACCAGATAGAGCACAGTAAGGTCACCAACACACACCCAAAAATACAAAGGTCCTATTAACAGAGCAACAAAGTTGTAGCTGTAAGGGCAGACAGGGTAACATAGGACCAAAGACAGGGATGAGGCATTTTCTAAATTACAGTCTTGATGTTACAGGGCAAAAGCAAAGGAAGACAAGGGAAAAAGGTTAAGTAATAAATTGAGCAGGGATTGGTCAGAATCTCAAAGAAAGTTGAAAGCTTAAATCTGTAAACCTAGGGGGATTAAGAGGATAAAAATGAAACAAAACAGAGCACACTGAATCATAATACTGCAAATGATGGGGTCACAGGACAGTGGACAGCCAGTTGAAACAAAAAGATGAGGACTGAAAATGTATATTGATTACAGAGTAACACAACTGACTGCTCCAAAACACTAATATTGCCAATACAAATGATTTGGCTTAAAGTACGCAAAGCAAATAGAGAAAAAGTCAGGAGAAAGCAAAAGCTCACAAATGTGAAAATGATACAATCCTTGCCTTGAGAGAAAATGAATAGGAGATCATGGATACACAGAAAGAAATAAAAAAATAGAAGTGGCAGACAGATTTAAGAAAAGAAAAGGGAAGCAAGAGTTCAAATCCCAGGCTTGAGAGTGAGGTGGGAGAGTTGGTAGAGAGTAAGTGGAGGGGGCGCTGCCTGTGGGAGTGCTGAGGAGTCAGTGATAATTAGCTCAATTAGTGACAAAGGCAGTGTAATAAATACCGACTTAGTGTCTGGGTCCCTGCTGGCCTCTCTCTGCGCAGCCTGCAATGTGGCCATGGCCTGACGGACAATTCATTAAACTGACAAAATACCCCACCGTCCAGGCGTGACGCAGCGAGTTAGCCCCCTACAGGCCCAGCTCATTGTTCTAATTGTCTGGGCTGGAGTCACTTTGTGGCCGCCCCCTCCTTCACCCACCCCGCCTTCACGCTCTGCCTTCAGAAAACCAATGGAGTTAATACCCCTACCTTACTCTCAAGTAGGTGATCGGCAGGTTGGGGGGAAAAAAGCAGTAAGAGTTCCTTGGGGTGGGGCGGCTGTTGGGGGAGGCAGTGGGATTAGCGAATGGAGGTTGCCCGGGAGTGCTGGGAGCAGCACCGATCGGAATGTAGGACAGATGAGTCCAGAAGCTCGGATGCAGGACAATGCGAGAGTTAATAAGGAAAGATTGAAGGGGCTGGCGACAATGGGCCGCCACCCGAGTCGAGATGAAATTGCTTCCGAGGATTACTGGGAGAGGGTGTGAGCGTTGTAGGCTTTTTTGTGTGAGTGTGTTTGGTTGGGCATTTTGGGTGCAGGGGCAGGGGGAGCGCTGGATTGATGGCTGCCCCTCTGGTTGGGGTGCAGGGGACCAGGGGAGGCTAACCGGCTGTTCCCACAGTCTGTTCTGCTGCAGACACCTTTGACACACGGGGCTGCCAGGCGGCAAGCAGGCAGCCATGGTGAGAAGGGCACAAACAAAAACAACAGCTCCAATACATAAGTCACTCTCTCTGGAAGGCTGGTGGAGAAGCACAGGCTGGAGGTGAGGGCGTTAAGGGGGGGGGGGGAGGAAAGAGAGTAGGAAAGTGTGACTGGAGGAACAAATAAAAAAAGAAATAGCGATGCCACAAAATCCTGTCAGTTACTGTATTGTCAATATCTTAAGATAATAACACACTGACATCCAGTTGTGGCTTGGATCACATTGTAAGTACAACATTTAGGCAACATTTACTTTGTCTCGTTCCCATTTTATCAGCTTTCTGGTGGTGTCTTTTTTGCAGTTACGTAACTTCATGACACTGAAAAATACAGCCCCACTGCCTGCATTTGACCTGAGAGTGAACAAATTTAAGAAAGGAAACAGTTTTCCCACATTGTGCTCCCTACAATATTTAGGTCAATCCCCACAGAACATACAGAGACGATAATCTGGCATAATGAAAGCACAGCAGCTTCATATTAAAATTCCTGCTAAATTGTGGATAAATGTTTGCCCGTTGGGTGGAGTTGGCTTTAATTTGAAGGGCGTATGATAAGGAATTTTGAATTGGGTTTGGGTCACCGCACTGAATGATAGGCTGCTCACTGTGGTTGGGATGGACAATGTGGCATGGCTTGGATCTGGTGCACAATACTGATTTGATTTCCTCTGGGCCTCAAAATTGTAATCCTAGCATTTAATTGTGAGCCAGGTTTCCAATTAATTAGGGCATTATTACAATGGCAAAACCCTTAAACTACTCATGTAATAATCAGAAGCATTTGTTTGGTGCCATTAAGTGACCATAGGGCTGTTATGTAATAAGATATGTATTCACAGCCTCATCATACACATATTATATAAATAAATTATAATCAACTGAACCTCACCTAAAGTTACAAAAAACTATAGAGCGGATTCAATTTACTCAAATTCAATTCCGACTTGAAAGAATAAAAAGAGTGTGCAAGTGTGCAAAAGTGTGTGTGTGCAGTTTGTGTACCTACCCAAGCCAGTGCGTGTGGGTGTGTGGATGGCAGCTGGGAGGCAGACACGGTCCAGGAGAATCGTCCCCTAGCAACTGACCTTTTCGGCAGATGGCAGTTCCAGAGTAACAGCCACCCAGCATCACAATGGCCATGGCCTCCTAACATCTCCATCACTTCATCATCTACTGGCTTGCCACAACCTGTCACACACAGAAGAGAGGGAAGGTTACATTCATCCCAGCATGCTTACACACATTCAAGTGTGCCCTCTTTTTTATCCTCTTGCTTCAAGTCCAAAACATTCCACACACATCAGTTTGGGTCTGCCATCGCCTATTTTCATGTTCCTGGGGTATGCAGCAGGGGAGTCGAAAGGGGATGACAGGAGGATAGATTTAGGAGAGACACGGCGGACACTCGCGGCTGTCCACAAACCTCCAGACACTCTCAAACCACTGTCTTCCGTTGTTGAGTTTTCTGCACAGGGTGGGAATGTGGACAGACCACTCGACCATGGTGAGCAATCAGTATGTCTGTGGTCAGGCTCTATGCCCCTTTGGAGCAAGATGGAGTGCTAGCCCTGCAGTAAAGGTGGGAGTGATATACATTTGCAGTGTTTTTACATGACATGCCAACACTCTACATATGTGTTCAAAGATGTTGTGAATAGGAGCCCCCTGTAACAGACATGAGTGAATAGGCATGGGGTGATAATACATTTTGAGATGTCAACACCCCGCACCCTCTGCACATACACAGCATGACCTCTTGATTGTCTTGGCTTCACGGCCCTTTTCTCTGTTGGCCCATTTTTGCGTGGATATTAAATAGTTTTTTCAACCTCAAGACTGCTGAGATAAACACCTCTTCACGTGAAACATCACTTCTAATGTAATATCTTGTGGTCTTCAGTCTATTGCAAACACTGAATGGTCAGCTTTAAGTACTGTTTGACCAAAAAATTGAAATGCAGAGGAAGCAGTTATTCAAGAAGAAAAGGCTAAATCCCCAATCACACATCTGTGAATGATTAACCTGGCAAGACCAGACAAGAGACAACAAACAGATGAAGTAGCATGTCAAAATCGGTTCCACAGGGATTAAGTGTTTTAGGTGGAAAACTGTGCGTCAGAGTGCGACTTTAAACCACTGTATATTCTGGAGGAGATCATATGCTAGCAAACACTGTTAGTCCTCCTGTAAACAGAGCGGTAATGACAGGGAAAGACGTTGGGCAAGGACGACCAACAGTAGAATATGTTTACAGAAATCTGACAATGTATGGGTACAGCACGGCAGCGTTTCAGCTCTGAGATCCACATAAAATTTGAGCACAAACTGTGGTGGAATCTATGTAACACAACATAAACCTGCACATCATTTCACCTGTCACTAGGGATGACAAATGACAGCAATATGTGTCTGGCTATTTGGGATGTTAACACTTCTCTTTATCCAAATGTACAACGTTTTTGTACAGTAATGTTTTACTTGCATAGATGTGAGATCATTTAGGCTGCACAGTGAAATATGACAAACCACAGCAAGTCAGAATTACTGTATTTGCACTTAAACAATACAGAATTACAGAGATTGTGATGTGTTTATTATCAGTTGGCCCACCTTGACATCATCTCGACCACAACATGCCATCTTTGAGTCAATAAACAGTACTGAGAAAAGATGTGTGGCCATTATCTCTCATCTAGTAATAGTGTTGGAAACAACAGAAGAAATGCTCAGTTTTTGGTTTTAATTACAAGCTGTTTTTTTTTTTTTACAGCGACAGTGGGCAAGGGCTCAGCACTGACACAGCAGTACAGGAATGTTTATTTGCTGCAGTTTAGGAGCTGAGTGGCTTGCAGGAACTATGACACATTCCTGTGTCACTGGCTGTCCCGCTCGCAGACACACTAACACATTTAAACACTGGCGCCCCATGTGTTGGTTCCCAGCTGCGAAGACACACACACACAACTATTTCCTCCTAATGTGTCCTGCACACATCCTCAGAATGTGGCACCTCTGGAATCTGTAAGCAAGCTCAAATCATATGCTCACTCATGGCAACTTAGTGTGACATGACTTACTAGGCCCAACACTTCCCCTCTTTGTGTGTGTGTGTGTGTGTGTGTTTGTGTGCATGTGCGCTAATATGTGTTTGAGCTCACTTCCATGTCTGTGTGGCTGGCAGCACACACCTCTCCATCTTGCCTTCTGCAGTTTTATCCATTATTCCCTGCATCTGGCAGCCACGGCCTGTAAAGAAGACATTTCTCTTGGCGACTGTTTTTTAAAGGCAGTGACACAGGGGACAGCCAACCACAGGAGCCACACATCTTCCAATATACATGCTCACTGAGAACTGCTTGCATAACAGAACCACCCCATTCTCCCTCTCCCATCTCAAAACACACACAAGTTCTTTCTCAATGTCACACTCACACACACAATACTGCTCCCAGCCGTCGTTGTCTCTCTGCAATATAATCACCCAAGCTTTGAGGGCTAATCACTTCCAGAGCAAGAACTGTCCTACAAACTGTGCCAGCAGCTTTTCAGTACATTTTGCACCCTAAAACGTTCCTTCTGGACCCTAAATTGATATTGTGTGAGTGTAAAACATGAGCTGGGTTAGATACGGAGTGACATTAAATGCTGCATGTTGTTGACGTGAGCAGTGTCCAAAGTGAAGAGTTAAATAAGGAAAATTGCTCTGTAAATGTCATCATTTGGGATGCTAAAACTAACAACAAATCACAAAAGGGTTCTGAACTCTCAACATTGCCTTTCAGAGGAGAATACTGAAAGATTCATTGCATGTTGAGTTCACCTGATTGTGGCCTTGGTTGACACTCAGTTGCTGAAAAATAAACACATTGTTTGCATAATTGAAATGGCACAATACATTCATTAATTAATATCACATGTCAGGGTACAGCTGCAGTAAGCAGCTTCTCTGAACTGCAAGTATTTTGGGACTGGGAGACATATCTGCTTTGCTTGGCTGCTAGTCATAAACTTCTCTGGCATCTGGATCTTCTAAAAAGACAAATATGTGTGTTAGCTTGATGGAATAATTGTTCTGATTTTGATTGGCTACCGGCAACACATTCATCTAGCAGCCAAAAGATTTCTTTCTTTCATAAACAATTTATATTATATATAAATTGATTTCAGCTTGATTCACTTTTCAGAAGATAGGTTGAAGGGGGAGGCTCATGAAGAACTGTAGGGTGCTAGGCAGATGTGGGTCTAGTGAATTGTACACTGTTTTGTCCGTACATTAGTTCGGGTACAAAGGTGTGAGTGCTCACCTGCTTTTGTATTGCAGGGGTCTGGAGTTTTCTTTAAGGATCTCCTTCCTTGTTTATAGTTGACTGAAGACCCTTCCTTCTTCACCTTCATCTTCAAGGTTGTACAGAACCTGGCATTCTCCCCTAGAAAATAAATGATAAGGATAGGAGATTACTTAGTTATCCCCTGGGGGAAATTCAACCTGACCTATTCTATCTGTTTATGAGTTTGTTTCGAGGAAATGGGGCCTCAAACAAAAACACCTCCATTAGCCCAGCTGGTAAATCCAACATCTTCCAGACAGATCTTTAGTCTACCATTTCCAAATGAACAACTTTCAGGTTTAGTAAACCGATGCCAAATACAAAATCACCAAAACCCCAGTAGTCACCATATTAACCTTCATGTGAAGTGTGAGGAAACAGTCTGCTAACGATAAGTTAAACACATACTGTGTCTCGCCTTGTGTGGCAGTCTTTGTGTGTTTTTATCTACTGTGCATCACAGGTCACCCATGAAAGTATAGCAAATCAACTCAGTGGAAAGCTTTGAAACTTGCTAGCGTTTGACTTGAAAATGATTAAAGGCTGCCATCTAGTGGAATTAGTGTCAAATTACAAACGAACTTTTGCATTAGTGCAATATCAACCCACCTGTAAGATAGTTATGAAGAATGAAGCAAATGCATAGGCTACAAAGGAAGATACATTGCTAATGTTTTCTTAGCTAGCTATAGGTAAAGTAAACAGATGATGACACTAAAGAACGGTTAGTTACCGGAAGTTCAGTTCGGTTCCTTCTCAGGACGACGGAGCAGTTTTTTTTACTTTATTGTGTAAAGAGCATAAAAACAGTTCGGCATCAAGATAAAAGTTATGTCTTCGCTCTCTTTAAGGCGATACATTCTTATCAGGATATATGTAGGCCTACAGCAACATAAAAATAAGAATTATTAAATAAAAAACAACGGAAGTAGAAATTAAATAGCCTAAAGGCCTACTAATAAAAAACTTAAAGGTAGGCAATATTACCTGTATTAAAATCCTGTAGCATATCAGTGAACACTTTTTTATTTATAATTTGGATTAACTCAAAATATTTCCTAAATTCAATTCTGATTGAACATAGATTGAGAATTTTTTTAATTCCCAGAGCAATCTCATATTAAAAAATGATATTTTTTAATATGAGAATATATGTAGAATATATTCTACAACTGGACCTAAACACAGAAACAGAATAACTAAACTAAACTAGAAGATAACACTTGGCCACCGTAGGCTATGCCTTTTTTTGTGTTCCAATCAGCCTATATTTAAAAAAAAAGATAAATAAGCATTAGCTAATATATTATAGGTTCCTGCTTAATTTAGTGATTGTTGAAGAAGTTCTCAGTTTTTCTTGTGCACCTACGCTATTTTAAACAGAGACATCGTCTCGATTCCGGATGTTAGGTAACGTTGTTAACTAACACGAACTGTTTCAGCACAGTCATCTGTAGCAGGACGTATACTTACTGATGAGCTTTAAATACAGTCACATAGCGTGGAATTTAATCGTTGACAAAAAAATCTGATCATAGTTGTCCTAATAGAAATACTTGGTTGAGCGGATGATCCTTCGATCACTCCATACTGGGTGGTGGCGGCTGCGCACTATTTCCTTGTTTGCCAATCACTAGATAACAGAAGAAGAAATCGAGGAGGAGAAGAAGAGAACTTGAGAGAACAAAAACAATGTCAAACTGAGATGGCCTTGTTTCATGGTTGAATGTGCATCTGTGGTGCACACATGTTTAATGTTATAGTTCATGTTGATGTTGTAGACCAAAAACAGAGAGAACAACAATGGGACGTGGTTATAAGTGCAGGTAGGCATCGTGTTCATCATCATGTTCATTTGCATCATGGAGGTTTATACTGGCCGAGTGCCCAAAGACCATCATCAACAGTTTGTCACGAGGAGCATGGTGGGTGATGCCACCCTGTGGGACATCACTAATGCCAGGGGGACTGGCAGACCACCTAAAATAAAATACAGCTGTGTGTTGTGTTGGTTGTGTTTTGTTGTGGAACATCACCTCAAAAGATTTCATGTTACACAGTCACAGTGCGTGTGCAAGTGGATGACACAGAAATGCTGTAGGCTAGTTGTCTCTTCATTAATGGTATGATTAACTGATCAGAAATTAAGATAACAAACTATTTTATCAATTTCCCCCCATATTTTAACAAGGACCTCTTAAGCAGCGCTCTGCTTGTTTCAAATGACAGGATGCTACTCTAATTACGATCAACAATTATTTCCATAATATATTAATCCATCTATAATTTATTTGATTTTAGTCTATAAAATGACAGAATATTGTAAAAGAAAAAATGCCTATTATAATTTCTCTAAGAACCTAGGGGTGACACCTTCACAATGCTTGTTTTGTCCGACAAGCAGCCGAAAAAAACAAATATATTAAACTTACACTGATACACAACAGAGAGGAGCAGCACACAGGCTAACAGACACGAACAACACACGGCGTATGTGCCAGGGCTTGCAATCCTTCAATCACTACAACAAGATCTCCACGCGCCTGTGACGGCAACGTCTCTCCCGAAATCACCGAATTACTTTTGTTAACATTTCAAAGCCATAAACGAGACGCCCACCAGGAAGTCCATCATTGGGACCCTTGGGGCCCCTCTCTCCTCCTCCATCCATGACATTTACACAAAACACTGCACAAACAGAGCCTCCATACAAAAGGAATATCTTCTTCCTCCATCCATCAGACTCTTAAACACCCTGCTGCCCCCCCCCCCTTTTTACACACACACACACACACACACACACACACACCCCTCTTTTTCTACACATTCACATGTCACTTCATGACCTCCCCTGGACCATATCTGACTACTTGTACCTTAATACATAAATATCCATAAACTGCTTTTACTGTTGTTTATTGCAATATTACTTTGCATTTGTTTACATTGGTTTACACTAATTGTACTTACTTTTATTTACATTTGTATTTATTTTTTCTATTATTGCACTACATGTTTGGTATTGTACTAAATGTTTGTACCTTGTTTTGTATCTTGTTCTCTACCCGTTCTTGTATCTTGTTGTTTGCATCTCAATTTGTCTCTTATTTTATGTGATGAGCTCAAAAGGTACATTGAAAGTAGGAAAAATACGTTAAAGAAATAAAGAACTTCCTGCAGCCAGCTATTGTGTATTAGTGCTTCGTTGGGTTTATCATGCAAAAACAAACAAATTAGAGAAGCAATCAGAGGAGCATGCTTTCTAAAAGTTTCCTTTTAAACAGGTAGGGATTTCCTCCTAACTGTAAATTCAACATATTCACAAAGGGATTGCAAGGAGATCTTTTCCTCAGAATTGTAAAGCTGCACATTCCACAAGTACATATGTTTCTCAAGTTGTGCCATATCCTAAAACTAGCTTTAATTATCCAAATGCTCAATCTTGTGTACATTGTACAGTTTAACAGCAGACTACTTTCATCTTATTAAGGTGTGAACGGTTTTTAAAGGCAGTGACAGCCAGACAGAATTGTTTTTTAATCTAGTGACGGTTGCACTAAGAAGTGGTTTTAAATAGCACATGTAGTCAAGGGGTAAAAAATTGTCTGTCATGATAAAAGACAAACTAGAACTCAACGATAGTATGGCATGTCTTTCTTGCCTGTATCAGGGTGGTGATGACTGATGGGTGCACTAAAGGTCACACAGGTCTGTTGAAGTCTAAGTGTGTGTTGTCAAAGTAAGAAAGAATACTCTGTGTAGACGTGTGGATGTATACATATTTCATGCCTCTGAATGTTTTCATTCACTGTAGGTGTTCCTTTGTTCATGTACTTTTTGAATTGCACTTGGAATTTGTATGTAGGAGCAGCCAACACAGATTTTCCATTGCAGAAAAAATAAGGTCAAAGCTTACCTGAAACAGACCTAACCAAATGTCACGTCAAAATAAAGCAGTCTAAACTTAGCCCTATTTAGCCCTTTTCCAATTTAAAATGTTTCTCAGAAGAAAGACACTGCTTACCCATATTGCCAAAGTTTTAAAATTCAATATACAGTGGAAAAATATGAAATAGTGTTTTAGATTTATTACAGTGACATTTTATACATGTAACTACAATACATTTTTTACTTTTTAATTGAAGCTACAATATAAAGTGTTTTCTGTAACACTTAACTAATTGCAAATGTCTCATTATTGATGTAAGATGTAAAAGATTTAAAACATGTAAAATTAACAAGTTAAAAATGTTTCAGATAGACACTAGAGGCTGCCTTCTTAGACTAAATTATGCTTTTACTTTTTTGTTAAATCACATTAAGTAATAAAAGTTGCTCCAACGTTGTTGTAATGTAATATACAATATAAACCTTTTTATTTATTAAATAAACTAATTATACCATGCATACTACAGGCAGCTACCCAATACTTTACATCCTAAAATCTGACATTGACTAATAGGCTAAGCTGTATGAATTAAAATGAAAATGTTGGGCGATGTAAAGGCAGTGTGTGTGTCTGAGTATATCTACAGAGTAATGCCCTAATGTGTAATTATTTGTGGTAATGTGAGTCCTGTATAATGTGGAATTTTAAGTTTTGTGAAACAAATAGTTGTATATCTCTTAAATATCAAGTCTGCTTGTATTTTTGTATAATTACATAGGAGGCAGTGAGAGACTGAATGACAAACTCTTACTGTATTTCAAGATAAAAAAATAAGCACAAAGATGTGGATGCCATCATAGTCGAACTAGAGAAAATCACTTTTACAATAAACTCATCTTTATTGACAGTAAAAAGTTTTGAGAATATCAAGGGGCACGCATTTGTAACTGCAAGAACATCTTGGAAAGCAACATGACCTGTTGAAATAATGAGGCAGTTGTACATCTTTAACTTTGAGGTAAAGTGTTTTCTCATGTTACATCATTCACAAAATATCGTATAACATTGAAAAGTTCACACAAGGAGACAAAAACCATGCCTCATTTTCACTTCTTGAAATTACTTCACATTTCAAAAATAATTCACAATTCAGGAAAAAGCAGAAATTGACAAGCACACATGCTATATTCCATTCACACACATTTCTCTAATCAAACCAAGTGCATTCCTAAATAACTTTTTTTCTCAAACAGTTTCAAGTATAGTTTTGCCTTGTTTTGAAATTAAGTTAAACTATGAAGCAGCAAACCCACAATAACAAGTAACAATACTGAGTTTGGTCTCATTTGTTCCCAATATTAACATTATCAGATAACTCACCATACTGTAGCAATAAGGTATTTGGGTGCTATAAAGAAGCAGGAGGTAACATTTTATGGACTTGAGTATGCTGGATAAGATTTGGAATATAGCTGATTAAATACACCAAGGCTGAAACAAACAACACTAAATAGATAACCACAAGTGATAACTTAACAGATCCAAACTGATTTGTTAATTAATTTTTAAATAATGAATTTGTCAATTCACTTACATTATGCAAATAGTTTCAAATCTCAACTGCTGAGTACAAAACAACAAAGAAATTGTTGTATTTGAACTGATATTTAATTCTCTGTCACACATTGCAGCAAACTTCAGTGTAGACCGCAGGACCGGTGCAACGCTGTGAGATTCTGTAGAAGGCCGGCTAAAATGCACTGGTGTTGCAAATTAGATAATCAATTATTGTGAGTACTATGCGATTTATCAGTGCAGTATAACAATCACGGGAAAACAAATGTAAAGTCATCAAGTGCTTCAGCAAAAATGTTCATTTATAAGCAGGGAACCTAAAAGTGCAGTCTTGTTTAGGTATAGCACCCTGGGCCATCTCAGGTAGTCTCTTACTGTACACAACATGGCTCATGGTCTGATCTGCACCAGTATTCACCAGGCTCACTTTAAAATCCAAAAAATCCATTTTAAATCTGAGCCCTGACGGCCCTGAATGTTTAAGTTAATTCCTCTCCTCATATCGCTTTGTTCTGATAGTCTTGCTGTGCAGCTGTAAATATTCTCTCTTCTGAGGTCACTTTACACATGCTGTAAACAATGTTGTCCTACAGCAGCGTACTACTGTAAGAGTTAAGGCAATCCATGTCTGTGCTTCGTCTGTGACAAAAGCTCTTCCCAAACCCAGAGGCACAGAGCTCTCAGTGCATATTAAGCTTACCTGACACACGACCCAAAGTACCCTCCTCTACCCCAAAAACAAAGCTCTCAGTGCATACTAAGCATACCAAATAGAAATCTTTAAAAGTACATACCATGCTTTCCTTTACTGCCTTTGCATATGACCTCTCAAAATTCGCAACTAAATCACTTAGCAAAGATGGCTAGATAGTCAAGATTTTGGAGCACCAGTAACCCCCCGCCCCCCCTCCCTTTTCTTTTTAGTTAAGAAAATATCCCCAAAGAAGGCACTTTTGAAGCAAAAACAGTAGTTTTGCCAGATTGGATATGGGAGTGCAATCAATCATAAAATGTAATTTGCCTCCACTAAACTTCAAATGCTGTGGTAAAAATGCTTTTTAATTGCGTTTGCTTTAGTTTAATAAATATTATCATAGTAAAAACACAAATCCTTTTACCTACTTACTTACAGGGATTTAAAGTAACTGATCTGGTGCAGAACAAACGGGAGCCTACAACTTTAGAGAGTAGCAGTCACATCTCGTCATCCAACCGCTATCCTTTCTCCTCAGCCCACTTGATGCTCTCCGCGGCTGATGTGAGACAAGAACTCGTAGCGGTCCTGGCTGCGGTGGCCACAGATGTTGCACTCAAAGGGTTGGAGGAAGCCATGGCAACCCATGTGGATGGTGAACATGACATGGTCCAGAAAGAGGATGCGACAGTGCCGGCAGTGGAAGGAGCGCACAGGCCGACCATCCCTGTCTAACACCTGCACAGTCTCCCTGGAAGAAAGGGGTAAGACAGGGCTCTTCTTTGCTGTTGTGGGGGGCGCAGGACATGCTCTCTCCCACTCTGGGTCCAAGTCTTTGGCCTGCCTGAGGCTGGAATTGGGATGGCTGCAGGGCAGTGCTGGGGTTTGGTAGTGGAGGTGGTGGTTGTTAGAGGTACTTGTCGGGGCTGTAGCCCTTGTGCTCTGCTCTTCTGCTGTGCTCTCTGTGTCTGTAGAGTCAGGGCAGCCGTTGGGCGAGGTCGTGTGGCTATGGGCTGAGCGTTGGTCCTCCCGGCCTTCGCTTGCCTCCCTTCCAGCCAGGCCGAGAGCCACTGCTGCCATCCCACCTCCGCAATGTGCTCGGGGGCCCTGAGGTGTCACATTGCTGTTGATGGAGCCCATAACCGTGCGTAGCTCTGACAGGAAGGCAGGATGGAGCTGAGACAGTGAAGGTGGCTCATGGTTCTCCCCTCTACTCCTGCCGCCTTGGAGATGTGGACCACCCAACCCAGCAGAGTCCCCGGCAGGCTGAGAGCTCATAACGTCCCCCTCCTTCTCAGAGCCAGAAGACAATTCGTAAGGTGCTTCAGCTAGGTCAAGGTGCATATGCTTTACACCTATGACAAAGACATATCAATAATAAACAACAATTAAAATGGAGCATCTAATGGATTTACTTCATTTGGCCCATTTTCAAGGAGTAACATGGACCAAATGTCTCCAAACTGGTAACAGCAAGTTGACATTTGCCTTACTTGCACTGCAGGACGGCTGATGAAGTTTGACAAAGACCAGGTTCTTATTACTTCTGTACAAGCTAAAGATAAATCATTATTATCATATGCATTTGTAATAGGTAATGCATATGTTTCTACCCTCTCACTGAATGGGTAATTATATGAAAACGTGCCATTTCCCAATCTTAATGTGGATCCTTGACTTCCAGACCCCAGATGGTGAGGCTGGGTGTACACACCTCTTCCACCCTCATCCTTTAACAATGGAGTACCCCAGGGCTGTGATTTATGCCCCCTGCTGTGCTCCCTGTAAACACATGTAGCTCAGCGTAAATTTTATTCATGAAGACCTAACTTTTAATCAAGGCACTATAAATCAATTCAGCTGTTATTTATATAAACATGTATATTCTATCATAATGTGCATACCTGTTGCATATCTGCAACTATCCTCTCCTGATTGAAATGTATTTCAGCATAAATTCTTTTAACCAGACCTAACTCTTAAACACAAATGGAATCAGCTGTTGGAGGGATTCACCTTCTTGTAAAACCAATCTGAATCATTCAACAAAATGCGAGGGCCAATCAGAGAGTCACAACCCTGCTTTGAATATCTGTTCCCCATTTGCTATTTAGTTGTCGTTGCAGGCAAAGGGTGCAACCCTCCAGCTCTCCTTCCACCTCCGGTCATCTACTTCAGCCGACCTTTGTGGTCTTTGGGCTCTGATGGTCGTCTACACCTCTGTCTATATATATATATATATATACTAAAGATTTGTATAGCAGTTGAGTCTAACTGCCAACATTGTATTTGAGCTGTACAATAAATCCTACTTGCATACGTGCAAACATGTTTCTCCTGATTGAAATGACTGTGTAGCCACTTTCGACCACAACACAATTAATTTAGCTGACGACACAGCTGTGGTGGGCCTGATCACAGTCAACAATGGACAACATCAGCAAGTTCAAGGAGATCATCGTGGACTTTGGAATAAGCAGGGAAGGAACTATGACCCCTTTAATATCAACAGGTCCTGAGTGGTGATGATGAACATTTTCAAGTACCTTGGTGTCCACATCACCGTGGGCCTGACCTGGGCACTGCATACTGACTCGGCTGTGTGAAAGGCAAGGAAGACACTGTTTCACCCTAGACACCTGAGGAAATTCCGAGTATCCCCTCTAATACTGAGGAATTTCTACTCCTGCATCATATAGATCATCGGCACCAAACAGGAATGCAAGGCCCTGCAAAGAGTTTGTTTGGCTGAACATACAATAGGCAATGCTCTACCATGCCTAAAGGATACTTACATGAGGCTACGCAAAAATAAGTCTTTCCTCCTTTTTGAGTTGGGAAGAAAGTATTGTATATTATATTAGAATATTATGTGAGTTACAGTGTTGACAACAGTTACAGTATTGGTAGTCTTGCATTGCCAGACTTATCTCCACAGCGCTGCGGAAGAAGGTCCGGCTAGTCCAAACAAGACTTTGGGATTGGAGAAAAACATGCTCTGGTTTCTTGCAGGTTTCATTAACTGGACCACTGGACTTACTTTCCTTGTGTCTGAGAGAGCTTAAAAGTCGCTGTATACTTTCTCCACACTACCACAACATCAAAAATCTTCTTGCTGTTATCTTTTATTGATTTAGGTTTTCTTTCTATTTCAGCAGTACAGTTAAAAGGCCAAAATCTCATCATGCTTCCTGGCTGACTTGTCTTCCTTAGCTTTCCGTCTCAGCCCATATCTTGTCTAGCCTACTTCCCTGTGCTTATGTCCTGCCTTAGATGCAGCCCTGATGATTTTGGTCTCCTTAACTCTCTTTGGACAGTTTGCCTCGCATGCTGATTGATTCCCTTTGCAAAGTAATCATTCAGGTTTTTTCTCAGAGTCTCCTTCACATTCATACTCCCCACAACCTACTTGTCTTTTTACCATCAACTTCATAATAGGCAGATGATTTCCTTTCCTGGAAATAATGCAACTCTTTTTTTTCTCTGAAGGGGTGTTTTCATTAAAAGTAACAGGGTTGATGACAACCTGAGGACCTGGGTTATTATAGCAAACTAAACTGAAACGAAAATAAGCTGTGAAAATTATTTTGAGTAACTGAACCTAAAACTTAACTGAAAACTAAACCTAAACGATATTGCCTGTTTAAAAAAACTAAGAAAAATCAAATAAAAAAAATACAAATTCCTTTCATTTTTTTTGCTATAATATTTCACTAACTCACTCTAAAAGCTCACTAATAATAACATACTCAATGAAAATTCAAAACAATCAACTTTGCCCCATTAAATTGTTGTTTAATTTACACATTAAGAATAAAACCCATTTACGAGTAATGAAAAGATGCTCAAGGCTTTAAATATGTTTACATAACATATGTAATGGTTTGACTTTTTTTGGCCACAATAGCTAGTGAAAGTAGAAAAGTCATATTGAGGGGCATGTCATTGTTTTATTTATATCTATATAGTAGATACTTTGTACAAAGTTGTTAAAATTCATTAAAAACCCAAAATATCTATATATTGCACGTTTGTTGCAAAACATATTATGGAAACAAAATTATAAAATGTTTTATTGTTTATTTATTCAAATTTACAGAGCAGTTTTATTTGAGGGACATAAAATGAAACATTTTCTTATAATGACCCAGATATTAATGACATAGATTGTCTTATTTAAAAATAAATTAAAAAAACTTACCCAAAAACTTCTGTGGCGTTGACCTTTTGCGTTTGGTAATGCTAATAGCCAGTCTATCCACAAACTGGATTTTTTCCTTGGATGGCTGGAGCACAGGTTTAGTAATTGTCTCCACAGTTCCTGACTCTTCACCTGCAAAAAGAAAGCCCATTGTCATCAATATACTAACTCAGTCTGTGTATAAATATGTTAAATCTGCTTTATTTAGTCTATTTGCATTTCCAATCATGTAGAAACATACAAGCTTATTGTCTAAAAAAATAATGAGTCTCATGTTTGTGTGACATGTTACCCTGTGCTGCATTCACTGCTGTCTGGTGGTCCAGACTCTTCAGATAACTATAGCAGCGCTCTAGATGTTCCTCCAGTGTGCTCTGTTGTTTGTAGCTGCGACTACAGTAGCTACACTTAAAAGGTTTTCCCACTGTTGGTGAAGAAGCTGCACCTCAAGAGAAAAAAATATGTCATTGATTTCTTTCAAGATGGAAACAGATGATTTAATGTAATTCGTTAGGAAATACTGTGTAAACTAGCAACGTGGTGTTGTTTATTAATATGTTTGTTGGAGGGGTTTTTTTTATGAAGAAAAACTTATTATTGGCTAGGTAACCTAGAGTTGAGACAATGGATTTCCCCATTAATTGGCAATTCCTCAAATTGTTCTATACTGCTCGCCAACGATGACAGAAAACGCCTAACCCTTCACCGCAACGTTTCCTTTTAATAAGCCGTCGGAAAGACTGACGTCAATTCGCTGAAATCCAGTTTACAAGAATCTTTACTTCGAAAATGAATCTAAAGACCGGTGGAGATCCACCAAGACCTACTGTACCAAGACTGTGTGTCAACACCTGTTTAACGTGTGTTCACAAATTGAAAGCACCAACAGGATTTCCTGTTTTCACAAAATGTTAAATGTCATATTTTTTCATGTTTTTTACAGTACATTCTACTGAAGAAGACTATTTCCTCTGAGCTTCAGAGAAGGGGGCCGTTCTAATGAATATCCGCTTCTATCGCTTACTGCACCCTTGTTTCATACATTATATGTTATAGAACAACTCCATCCATCCATTTCAAGAACTTATTAGATACATTTCTGAAAAATCTCTTCATACGTAAGTTTGATGTGTTAGGCACTGTTGTATTGCATTTAAAGCTCAATGATTTACCTATGTGTGTGCGTAGATGTCCAGCCAGGGCATCTCTCCGGCGACAAGCATAGTTGCAAATGTGACATTTAAAAGGCTTCTCTCCCGAATGCAACTTGATGTGGCGCAACAAGTTCCCCTTCTGGGTGAAGGAAGCTCCACACTGGTTACACTGGAACGGCCTCTCGCCTAGGAACACATGGATGGACAGAGGATTTTAGAGGTTAATCACAAATCCAGAATGTCCTTCATTTAATGAAATTTAGGGTAATATTTTGTCCATAAAATGTCCTTGTCACTGTCTTGCTGGCTTATTCTTACCTGTGTGGCTACGCTTGTGCACCATCAGCACGTTGGGTCCGATGCAGATCATCCCGCACACCTCACACTGAAGTTTCCCATTTGGCAGCCGGATAGGTCCTGGTGAAGTAGCATTTGGACTGGCCATCTCATTGTAAATGCTCCCTCTGTCTCTTCCAGCCCCAGTGCACTCTGCGTTCCCTTCTTCCATGGGGTCCCCTCCGTCATCCCTCACAACCTCTCTGATCTCTGGCCGTGGAGCACCGGGGGACTCATCATCGCTGCACAGCTCAACCTTGATGGAGTTTGCTGTGTTGACAGAGGTCAAGGGAAAAACCCATTTACTTTCATACATAATGGTAATGAAAAATTGTGTACAGACCATGGGGCCACAATGAAACAAAGGAATAATAACTGACCACTATGGGAGCGGTGTGGTGAGGACTGCTGACTGTTTGGAGATCTTGCTGAAGGGCCCTGCAACCCACCATAAAAATCCTGTTCCATTGATGACTCTCCTCCATTACCTATAACACAAATATGCCCATGTTATTAAAGTCTGGAGAATATACACACAAATGTATAGTAGTTCCTACTTTATGTATTAACTTACCTTGTGCATTTGAGCGTCCATTGCAGTCCTCAGCATTCATTCTCTCACCAGATGCCTGCAAAAATTATGATTTAAAAACAGTTTCTCAATGTTACTTTTTCCCCATTCATGATGATCATTTTTGAGAAGATCTCACTTTCCTAATCTTAGTCACATAAAACTGCATAAAGTACATCTGATGCTAACCATATAAAATGTACTTACTAGCTGTTTTGTTACAAGAAGAAGGCTAGGAAACAGTTCCAAGTGTCTAATAATAAGTTCACTGTTATAAACCAATCTAGTTAATTGGTGTTCTGCCCTGCTATTACTGTATAGTGTAGATTCTTCTGCACCGTGGCCAGCAAATGAATATGAGAGGCTTCACGTTTATAGAAAGCTAATGACCAAGAATGATGGAGGAGGAGTTAAACCAACTAGAGGTGGACCAAACAGCTGGAACACCTTAAACTATTGACATAGTGTCAACAATATTCAATATTAAGATAATAAGATCAAAATGTTTTCATTCCAGGAGAGAAATTTAGCCTTGGGGCAGCAGAAAAACACGATGACAGAAAGCATGACGAGGATATAAAAAGAAGACACATAAGTAAAAAATAATACAATATAATACATAAAGATTAAAAAAGGCCAGAGTAGAAGTACTTTACCCTAACCAGTGTGCATACATTTATGCAGAAGAGATAGAGCAGTTTTCTAATCATCTAAATGTATACAGCTTCACAAATATTGAATTTTGTTTCAATTTGCAGTAGTTTTGTCAATTAATTGTTGCTGTTATTTTGTTCTCCCCCTCTGTAAAGGTGTAACAGGCTAATAAAAAAATCACGGGTGGATTTTCCTGTATTGCACCTACTTGACAGCAAACAACAAAGTGCAAATTTCCAATACCGGCGGTGCTGAGGTGCTGACAATATTTTTTAGACGGAGAACATGTTAATATTAGGTGAAAAGATGCTCTAAATTCATGTTGGAAAAGAAAGAGAGAGAAAAAAAATACCCAGATGTACAATGCTGCACCTTTTGCTCAAATGGACGACAACAATGGACACAGGAGAGTGTGGAGCGAGCTGGGAAGAGAAGGGGAGGGGGGTGCGGAGACAACACATCGCAGGGAAAATTAATATCCTGGCATTGGCCGCGCACGGGGAGCAACAGGCGCTGATGCAGCCGGGAGACGCTCCAGTCACACCAGCTCGGGCACGGCGGTTATAAAAGGGGACGCGCACCAGTGCCGACAATTGACTCACAATCCTTTCTGGGCGACTGTGCATTAAAACATATTGCATTCAATTTTCAAATAACTACCGTGCTTCTCCATGTATGCTACTTGTTTTAGCTGCTCGGTGGGTTTGGTCCGTTATGACACCAATCCGCTCATGGACGGTCGAGACAGTGGCGAGACACAACAGCAATTTGTTGCAGGAGTTGCCACTGTCCGAATGTCCGCATGAACACTGCTGTCATCCAACATCGAGCACGTCAAACTGGCCAGGGCTCTACATTGTGTCTCATGAGCCGTTGCTATGGCACCCGACCACACGACAAATGGCATTCACCCTACCAACTACTTCGAAACATGCCGTACTTCCAAATTAAAACCGATGGATGGTCTTACCAAGCGCCGCGGTAAAGTCCACAAGCCTCCTCCTTACCTTGCGAGCGATCAGTGTTTTCCTTTTTAATTGTCTGGATAGCTGTTTGTTTTCCCAGGCGACGACAGCATCTCCGGGAAACAACTTCCGGGCCCATGCTGGGATACAGACCGAATAATTGTACAACAGAGCTCCTGATTCTGTGATTGTCGAATGCATCGATGCATGTCAGCTCTGGGTACAGGTGGCAAAAAATGTGATGAAATGTGTGGCATAAGAAGAACTCATTGGCTCGACAGAAGACTAGCTGATGCGCATTAATATCTGTTTGTAAAAAGGCTGCAAGATGGCCAGTCTGCTATATAGTAGGCCTACAAATATTACTTGATAATTCAGACACTGATCAAGACATCTTCCGGAAATGCTGGAGAATGGTGTGTGCGGGTGATTTTACAATTTCTCTCTTTCTCTCTCTGGGGTCTGTCTATAAACCTTTATTACATGATCATGAGCCTACATCCTTATTTTTTTAGTTTGGCCTATTACTGCGGTGAAAACAAAGGATGTGTTGGTGTATTGGTTTAGCGTTCAGTAATAGCAAGCAAGCACATTTTAAAAACACACAAAATTGTTGTGTTGAAATAGTTTATGGCTGTGTTACATGTTTGGCACCACAAGGTGGCAGAAAACTGCCGTTTGAGACCAGCTCTGCAAAGCAACCAATCAGACAGCTGTGAAATGCTGTGCGGGTCGGTGTGCATGCTATTGATTTATTTTCCATAAACAACTATGACAACTATGTGAATCGATGAGGTTTGTGCCGTCGCAGGAGGACCTGATAAGCCTCATGGATCTTCATAAACATGGCCTCAGCATCCTTGCTGGGGTTGTGGTCTGGATGCCACGTCTTGGCCAGCTCCCTGTAGCTGCGAGTTATGTCTTCTAGAGATGCGTCTACTTCCAATGACAGTACCTGCAACACAATCATTTCCAGATACTCAGTTTGGATATTATGACAATGCCAGAGAAATTACTTTACTCACTGAAAATGTTCAGAGAGGTATGAGAGCTTAACATTCTGCTTATATTAGGCTATATAATTCTGTCACCAGGGTCCTCACTCACACCAAGACGTGGCAGCCTATCACCTCAACCCTTATCCACCTTCACTGGCTGCCAATTAAGTCCTGCATTAAACCCTCCTTCTCACCTGCAAATCCTTCCATGCCCTGGCCCCACTGTACCTCTCAGACCTCCTCCATCCATACACTCCACCACAAAACCTGCAGTCCTCAGACACTGGCCTGCTCATTCCCCACACCAGATTCTGTACCTTTGGGGACAGAGCCTTTATTGTCGCAGCCCCATCCCTCTGGAACACCCTCCCTGCAGATATGCTACATCCCTGAACATTTAAAAACCAAACTCACTCACTAAAACACCTCTTGTTCACCACAGCCCACAACGTCCCTGAGTGTAGCCACTGTAATTCTGTAAGTGTCCTTGGGTTTCATGAAAGGCACTATCTAAATCAAATTTATCATTATTATTAATAATATTATTATTATTATTATTATTATTGTACAGCGTTTCCAGTGTTGTAAGCATGCTCACCTGCAGTGCCTCTTTCTCTCTCTCCGTGTACTCTTTGAGCAGTATCTCCAGCACCTTCCTCCAAGCGTCTTCATAGTACCCCCCTCCAGTAAGAACACACAAGAGTCGATATGGAATTAAAAGAATGTACTCAAAGACGTTTCTGAGCCAAGGCAGAAACCAGAACATATCCAGAAGCGCTGCTACACAGTCAGACAGGTAGTACAGTGTGGCTGTGGTGTTATGGAAAATAGAGTAACCCAGTGGAGCAGAGAAGGCCAGCCAGGCTAGACCGAGCCTGTAAAGCCGTGGACCTGGATAAAAGATTGAAAAAGATGCAATTTCAGTGGGTCTCAAAGATTTAGAGATAATTAGTGTTACAAGTAGTGTTACCATGGTGTAATAGTAAATCAGATGGCATTGGTATTTTTGTGAGATCATCTCACCTAGTTTCTGTGTGCTCCCCGGTGTCTGTGGAGGTTTGACCCTGCGGTACTGTGCAGCAGTGACACTGGCAGCCAGGCTTATAGGAAGAGGTGATAAGGCACTACCATAAAATATTGGGGAGGTTATGAGACAAGTAGTCAAGGTTTTTTGGAGATCAGACGTCTGCTGGCCAATACAGGACACCAGGTGTACCCCTGCACCCACACACAAAGGCAGGACGATCAAGTAGAAGAAACCGAGGGAGTTTAGTCCAATCAGAGCCACTATTCCAAAGTAGATTCCAACACACACCTGTCCAGCAAATCTGACAGGGCTTACAGGTGGAACCATGGTGGGAGGTGTTTTTTTCTCTTTCTCTACATTTTGATTGGCCTGACCAACATATGCAGGAATACGTATGACCTCTCTGACCCAGCCAAACCCAAATCCTCCCAGGGTTAGCATCCATAACAGAGCATGGCTGTCTCTTCCTAAATATAAATGGTGAAGGCCCAAAGGCCCACCTGCTGCCCACAGGGCATAAGCTACCATGACACTCTTTACCATCCTTTGGCCTCAGTGGATCAGTCTCTGTACAGGTGCAAATGAGTCATCCTTCATAAGTGCCTGCAACAAAGTAACAGAAGAGTTACGTTTCAATCTCTCAGTCTTTTTATGCTATATCAACTGCTGATAGCTATTTTACATTAGGCTTTTAATCAAATCATACATTTTGATTGTATGTCCTCCCATCACTTTTATTTTTGTGTTATACATTTGGTGTGTTTTCTCTATGATCTGTGTGTTGATGGTATCTTGGCAAAGGGATTTGAAATGTTGGCAATCCACTTTATATATATAACATATTAAGAGGGATTTATAGCTCCTGGTGGGCATTGTCATTTTAAGCCATTACACGATCCAAAAAAATAGCAGGCGGTAACGTGTTTTTTAAAGAAAACATAAAATGTACAAAAAGTCAGAATGGTCAGATGGCCAGCCCCAACATTTCTCTATAAACCAATCCACAGTTAACCCAAAGACTTTATCAGACTGATCAGTGTAATTACTTTTTTAAATACATTTAAGTTGAATTTTCTTTGTCTAATGAAACTAGGTTACTTACTGAGCCCATAATTTTAAGTCCTTTTCCCGATAAATCCTTTCCGGACCTTTCCGTAGTTGAAGTTGGTGCAAGTTGTTGCAACAGTTGGACTTTGGATCATGACAATGAAATTACGCTGTGTCATCAACATTTAGGTTTCTTGTTAAGGTGAGGAAAAGGTCTAAAGGGACATTTGTGAGAGATAGGACACTGATTTTAATGATAAAGAAGAAACTATTGAAAACACAGAGGTATATATGCATATATTTATATATTGGATTATTCTTCCTGATGCATTAACAAAACTGATGTGTAAACATAATTTAATCTGGTGGCTGTGGAGCTAATTTTAACTGCTGTTGGGTGATTTAATTGACTGTATAACTGTGCATCATATTTTATATGCTATGTTCAAATCTAGAGGAGTAAAACATTACTTCCCTCTCAAATGTAGTGGAGAAGTTTAATGTGGCATAGGAAAAAATGGCAATAAAGGTGGATGATTACCTCTGAATTTGTCCTCACCACTGTTGCACAAAATGCTTGCTTTTGGGAGAATTACTGAAATTGTTGGGTCTCTGTAAATTATAGAGTGTGGTCTAGACCTACACTGTCTGTAAATTGTCTTGAGTAAACTGTAGTTATGATTTGATACAATAAATAAAATTGAATTTAATTAAAATGGGGAAGGTCATGGCTTTGCTTGCGTACTTACAGATGTAGGTTACTTAAGCAGAAAATGTTATGAAAAATAAAAAGTAAGAAAAGCTCAATCTTTAGCTAGACGTGTACCATATCACCAATAGATAGCCTGCCCTGCATAGAGCACAAAACAATGACAATATATGTGCACGTCTCACTGTACTATAATGTTTAAAAAATGCAAGGTATACACACACATTTGTATATTAATAACATGTTGTGAGGCTAAAGCATTCATTCCAGTGGTGATTGACACCTGCTCTGTGCCACCTCCCACTGTGTGCCCCCGCCTCCTGACGCCCCCAACGCCCCCTCCTTGTTCGTCTTTATCGGAGTGAAGCTAGCAACATGCTAGCTCATTTGTTTAAGTACAGCCGCGCTAGCACACATCCACTGCTTTACTTAAAAAATGCCCCGTGTTTTAACTTTTTAACCATCACTTTTAAGCCTGAGGATACTGTTATGGTTTCGGAGAATGGAAACGGACGACGTGTCGGTTAGAGAGCAACTTTTCCACAACCGTGTCCGAGAGACCATAGTAAGTAACGCTTTGCTAATCTAACCGTCGGTTAATATGCATATGAGTGGTCGACTCTGAAAATACAATCATCTAAACTGGTCAAGAAAGCCACGTCGTTTAATTAATTGTTTTGCAGAGCGGTGGCTCAACTCTCCCATTAAGTTGCCAAAGTCTCGTGCTTCAGCTATGAGCAACAGTTAACGTTATATGTAAATAATAAGTAACCTATAACTTGGCTTTTAAGTAATTTCATGTTTGAGTGCTCTGGCAGTTTGCTGAGCTCCAGACCAATTATTGCACGGATGCAGCTGGTAGAGCTGTGGCACAAGAACATCAAGGAGCTGACTCAGCACCTGGGGCTTGTTCCTTTCAATGTCTAGCGAACATGGATATCTTTTCAACTCTTTAAATATTTGTTTGCCATGGTTTGGATCATCTCACATTTTACATTTTGACTAGTCTGTTAATGACGTATTTGACCTGTTTACTGTGCTGATTTTTTTTTTTCTGTTTTGTGCAACACCAACACCCTGTTGAACTTCAGACTTGCCAGAAAGATCAGTTCTGTTGACAGCTACGCATACGGATACTGGGCTTTAACCCTACCATTTTTGATTTCATAGGTTATTAATTTCCTTAGATCGGAGATGTTGTTGCTACAGTGTTGCATAAGGAGCTGTGTCAAACAACATATCTTCTGGTGCATATTAAAATCCGTGGACTGACTGATCAATTTGTCCATATTACAATAATAACAAAAAACGCTTCACTTAAAGGATTCAAGTATTTCCACAGAGGATGAGTCAACATTCAATTGAAAAAAACAAACAAACATCCAAAGCCAAATAGTCTGGGGCAATTTAAGGTGTGTTTGAAACTCACTTGGCTTCACAACACCAACCATTTTCTCTGTCTTTCTCCATTTTTATGTTCAAGTTGTAGTGAATAGATCAGGCTGCCCACATTATGTATCACAGACAGAGCTGATTTCATCCTCTAGACAATCCTATGTCATGTAGAAGTCATATTTTCAATTGTGTAGAGTTAACTTTATGTAAGAGGCAAATAAAACGCCCCAAATGTATTAATATGCCCTTGTTTTCTTCTTGTCCCTTCAGCCTAAATACCTAATGCAATTAGTTGACACCCCCTTCTTAAGCCAGCCTCAAGTCTCTAGCTCGCCATCTCTTCTCAGTGCTCCTTGTCAGGCAGATCAGCTGCCCTTACATCTCTGGTTATTTATTGGCTTCAGGCCGAGCTCATCATTGGTCAGCTCATTTTGAAGTGTATAGAAGAGTATGTGACAGCAGTGTAAATACAGTTGTATTTTGCAAAGCATCCTATTGATAAATGCCAAACATATTTATTAAAAAAAAAGACCTGACAAACATCCTACTGTAGATCACCTAGCAGTGATGACATAGCATAAGCTGTTTTTTTTGTTTTATAACTTGAGTTTTTTTAATACAGGACGTGAGAAAACAAAATGGAATTGGAGGAGATAGAGGGGTGTCCCATTTAAAGTTTAACTTTAAGCAATACACTTCTATTTTTTTTTAACATATTAAACAGTCATGGAAAGGTTCCTAGACACCCATAAACATGTATCAGTGTATTAAAATAGTAGTTAATTTGTATCATAAGTATCTCATTAAACCAAGCATGTTTTAAAAGAAGATATTGGTGATTACTGATCTAAACCAACAAGCTGCAAACACGTGTGCGTGTGCGTGTGCGTGTGTGTGTGCGTGTGTGCGTGTGTGCGTGTGTGCGTGTGTGCGTGTGTGTGTGTGTGTGTGTGTGTGTGTGTTATATATATATATATATATATATATATATATATAATATCTGAGACAGACATGGCACATATAACTACTGTGGGGATCCTACTGCAGAGTCACAGGACAGATTTTGCAAAGGCCAGAAAAGCGGCAGGCCTGAAGTGATCTCTCAGTGCTCAGAATACAGACAGGCTCATTTTCATAATCCTAGTACTCTGTGTATTGTTGGAGCACAAATGGTCAAATCTTGTTTGACCGGCAGGAAAAAAGGGAGTGTTTATTTGAAGTGTTGACTTTATACAGCTTTTAGTCAGAAGCCTCACAGTAGTAGTAGATGCCAGATTCCTGTAAGTCAACAGTAGTTCTTTCCAAAATATTAAAAGGTAATATTGACTGCATTATGCAGTCAATATATTGTATTGGCGGTTAATATTGACTGGCGAAACAACATCAAGTAAACGCACAGCTCAAAATGTATATCTTGGCCAAATGTGGCCCCACAGTAGCCTGACAAGCCAGACCCACATCAAGATGTCTGGTCTGGGAACTCACTATAGGCAAGGCTCAATCTGGGGGCCGGATAAACGGTTGTCTTTCAAATTCTTTCAAAAGAAATTGTAAAAAAAATAGGCTAACAATTGTGACATAACCAAGCGACTTGCTGACGCATAGTCCACAAATCACCGTATTGTCAGGAGAAGCTCGCAGACAGTTTGAGCTCACATTAGCTGTTTAGGTTTGTGTGTGTGTGTGTGTGTGTGTGTGGGGGTGGGTGTGGGTGTACACACACGCTCGCCATCTCTGCAAGATTGGGAATGACTGAGGTTACTCTTTGCACAGCTACCAAAAGACTTAGAACTTTCAGACAGGTCGGCCACGTCACAACTACGTCGTCAAGTTCAGTTGGAGGCTGCACAGTAACGCTCAGCCATCGCCGAAAAAGAGCTTCTAATTTCTTTCACTGGTCTACTTCCAGAACAACGGGATCTGTTGGTCCATTTCTTGTCGGTTCACTTTATATGCTTCATACTGGGAAAATTTCATTCAGGCCAAATGTTCCTTTACCTGAGCTAATGCAACGTTGTAACTAATTTTTAGATAGAAACATCTGGCAAGTGTAAGAGGTGTAGGTTCAATAAATTGTCAATGTGAGATTGTGTAAATGTTAAAACTAGGAGTAAACACCCATAACCCACACCCTGAGCTTAGAGCGTTCGAAAAGGATCAATGATCAACAGAACAAAAGGTCATAAGTGGATACATGGAGCATCTAGCGTCAGCATGCATTAAGATATCAAGTCACCCTGAGATAAGTTGAGTACCATGTTATCTATAAAAGACGTGGTTAAGACTGATTAGAGCATGCAATAGTCCACTACAAGTGTGTTTTTCTTAGGATCACTTTCTGTGGGAGTTGTTAGATATGTCATTTTAAAAGGAGCGTTGGAGTGTGTGTGACCAATGTATGTTTGCGGCTGCAACACCATAATTTCCCATTTTATTGGGATCATTAAATAAATAAATAAATATATCCATCTATCAAATCTGCTTCTTGCTTTGTTTTAGTTCAGTATTTAAGGAGAGGCTGTATAATGTCTTTGCTGGCGGGAACATTGTCAATGTCACTGTCATTCATTTCCTATTCTCCAGGACACAGTTATCTAGATGGAATTTCGTTTACCTCAAGTATTCCATGACACATTCCAGCAAAATTATCAGAACTCTTACTCACTTAAACTCTTACATACTGCAGCTGCCTACTTTCTTTTGGATTAGGATGGCTTTGCACATGCAACATTTGAAGTTATTTCTGGAATAGGTCTTGCCTAATCTATCCTCTTACCTATAAACAAAGGCCGTCATGCTTTGCCTGAACGTGTTCAGCTGGACATGAGGCCGGGTGCCCCTAAAATAACACTCTGAGGGAGTCTAGAATACGATTTTTGCAAGGCATGTTGTGCCACTGCCAACCTCCCATTGCTTTAAAATAATACAGTAACTACAAGGTTAGGAAAAGATGTTTAAAAAAGCTTCATTGTTTTGTGCTTGAACCAACACAGAGATTTTTAGGTAACTCTGTGAATGTTAAAATGCTCTTTCAACCCTGGGACGTTTTGTTCAGCACCAAGATGTCCCTCTGGATGCTGAATAACTCTCTCCTCATTGGCCAGCTAATGGGTCCACACATATGTGGACCCATTTATCACCCAAAACCCATCCTTTGTTCCCTTTTCCTTCTGTTGAAATAGTCCCTAACCATAGCAAATTGGACTGCATAATTGTACTATTTTGCACACTGAGCTGATTAGTTATGTACAGTCCATTGTTTGTGTGATGCAGCAAGTATGTGTCTTTTGAGCATTCCCACTTACACCATAAAACACTGTCTTTATCAACAGATTACATGTTATGTAAGTTTAAAATAAAATTGTTGTGTACATTTGTTAACATTCCAGTGGGTCAACATCTTGCACTTTCTGGAGCCAAACAGGAGGAGGGGTCTATGCCTGTACTCCAACCCCATGTGTTGTTCCATATGTGCTAATGATCCATATTAAATTACCCTTTTGTTATAAAACTTAAAATTATAGAAACACAGATGGAAATGCACCTCATTAATAGTCTTGTTGTGGCCCTTTCACTGTTTTGGGACTTTTCATTGTTCAGAATACATGCATTGGTCTTTACTATTGAAAGATTAATTTTATTGAACCCGGATGCTTTAAAATATTTAATTTCTGGGCTTTGTTTTTCCAAAGAACTCATTATCCTTATGTTTGCATCCATTTAAGAAAGTGCTTTTACTCCAGTGCAAGCTTGTTGTCCTATCGTCTTTCATTCACCAGAGAGCCCCTTTGTTTGCTGCTGTTGTTAACTCAGGAAGAAACTTCTACATCCTGCAACTCTTACTAGGATTCCTCTTGAGCTCCCATGAGGAAATGTGTTGTGATCTGGCAACAACATTCCATTCAGCCGTCAGTCCAACACTTGGTGCACTTCATCTCTGCTGTTGAATGGATTCTCAGCTGTACTTTAATTACAAATGCTAACATAGTATTCTAGCATGTTATAGGTTGCGTGCTACACTAATAAGCCAATTGATCATTTTGCTTTTGAAGAAGATAGTGATAGTTATAAAATGTAATTTATACACTGAGTGACTGTTTTTCCCTCCACAACCAGCATACTAATTATATATTTTTTTGATTTTGAAAAGGCTTAATTTTGTCCAGTAGGGGTAATAGACTGGTAAAGTTGCCCATTTTTTCTGGTGTGAAATGAGCACTGCAGCCTCATGGGACAGCAATTGTGGCTATAGACGTTTGTTCTGAGGTATTTAGTTAAAATGTTAAAAGTAAGGAGATTGTTTTACTTAGAGAGGCACTTGTGTGGGACAGAAGCTGTCAGACTTAAACACTCTACACTACATATGGTTAGTTGTAATTTCTGCCTTTCCATTCATAGTTTTACTTCTGTGGCAGCAAGGAGTGAATGATTGCTCCGTTTTCAATTGTATTTCCAGTTTGGCATTGTGCACAGATGTTTTGGTTGTGCTTGTCATTCTTTTCTCTGTGACAAGAAGGCCTGCACGATTAATCGTTTATAAAATTGTAATCTTGATTCAGCCTGCTCGAAATTAAATTTTTAAATAACTTTTTTTTTTAATAATAAAAAAATAACGTGTGTATTTTAAATGACTTCAATTCTCATTTCATTTTATGAGCCAACTGCAACACAAGCACTACCTCTTTCTTCTCTGAGTTTTAAACATAGACTGTATAAAAAAGGTTTTAAGCACTCCCATGCGCTGCAATGCTCTCCCTTCTCTTCATTGAGGCCTCTGTTTACAGGCTTGTGGTGACGTGCAATGCACTATTGGTGCCAAAAGAAATGTTTTGTACTCCCAATTTGTTTTGTTTTGTTATGATTCATGCGTGCAATAAATACCAGAAAAAATTGTGACAGATAACCGTGATATCAATTCTAAAAAATATATATATATCGTGATTCATATTTTTCCCCGAATCGTGCAGGCCTAGTGACTATGTCACTTTCTTTGTTCTGACAGATTCACACAGTGAGAAATAGAGAAATATTATTTGCCAACTGTCAACTGTGTTGTCTGTTCTCATGTTGGTTTGGTGGTCATGCAAGCGATTATCTTCAGTCTTTATGGGGTAAAAAGTTAAGAGCTCTGCCAGACAGCAGATTGCTGAGTGAATATAGGTTTAGCCTAAATTTGTTAGTAGATGTAGTATAATGTCAGACAATGATCTTTACAAGCAGTATGGGGTCTGTCACTAGTATTATCTGTCTTTCTTTTACTCCCCTTAATCCCTTCTAGTTTGTCGCTGTCACCCATTTCACTCTTTGTTTGAATTAAGTGGTAATCTTCAGACTCCATCTGTCTCTCTTGACCTTGGCAGAATGGTGAATAAATGGCTGTTTGCGTTTATAGCAATATATGTCCTGTTTTGTTTATTTCCTGCAATTTATTTGCACAAAACATTTAATTCTATGAAGAACAAATTTGTTGCAGCTGTGACTATGTACTTGCCATCCACTCGTGTTTCCGCTTTGCTTTTCTAACCCGAACGTTTTTGGTATCTATGCTGCATATCTATCCCCCCCCCACTTTTAAAACGGAACATACTAAATCAGAGATGTGAGCCGAGCTAAATAAATGTGTTGGTTATCTGTAGTATTGGACAGAACATTAGTTTGTTTACAAGGCTGCACTTTCTTAAGGTGATAAGTACGAGTACAAGGAATAACACTGTCTCCTTTTTCCTTCCTGTCTCTTCTGCAGATCTGTGTATTCCTGTTCACATGCCTTTACATGGTGTCCTACCTCATACTTACCCATTTCAAGAAGACTGCTGAGTTTGTCACAGGTGAGTTCCTGGATTTTTTTATACAGGTGCACCAGACAGTCATTTCCATGAGAGTTCCTTCAAAGGCTTATGGAGAATTGCCAGGAGCGAAATTGATAGTGTTGACAAGTATACTGATTTACATTAGTGTTTTTGAATTTTTTTTCACTGAGCATTGAGGCCAAACTTTTCAAACAAGCACAGGTGGGGGGTACTCAGTTTTGACACAATGGGTTTTTAATGGAATCAAAAGCAATTAAAATAATTTAGAATGCATGTATATTTTTTGATTTGAAGAATAGCTGTTTTCTGTGTTTGCCTACATGCAAATATATAGCTTAAGTTGACACACTGCCAGGACTGCAAATTTTAACCCGAGGCTCTGGATCTTGGCTGGAGCAGTCCTGAGGTGCAGAAGGCGTGTTTTGTAACAAGTAACCTCCTCTTCAGTGGGTCTCACTGTGGATCAGAAGTGGTGGATGGGCAGTGAAGAACGTTGCTACAAGAAAAACAGTTAAAGTTAGCTTAAGGCCCCTCTAAGGAGACACAACATCTCAAAGGAGATCTTTTTCAACAAGCTTATATTGTACAACCAACAACATAAAGAAACTGGCTTAATCTGTCAATACTCTGAATAATACAATCTGCCATTTCAATAGTCACAATCAAAGTACAATATACGTCATGTACTTCAATCTAAGTTTGTAAGCTAAGAAGATGTTTAAAGTTATGCGATGTGACCGGTCATGACTCGCCACTATTGAAAGCCGATGAAGGATGTCCAACTAGCCAGGTCTCTCTTCTCCGCTGTGGCTGGGCTGGGTTGAAAGCTAGGAGATGGACAGCATTCTTTTTGTGTGCTTTTGGGCAGGATCTGCTATGTGTTAACCCACTGTTTTAAATGTTGCCTCTGCATCAACAACAGGCAAAACAGTTGTGCCCTGTAGCTAAAAACCAACTGTGCAATACCTCTCTATAAGGAGTCAAGAACTGGTTTTGCTCCTCAGGCTTTACATCATTATTAGAAGCTCTGCCAACAGTTGCAGAAGAGAAAATTACAGTATTGTGTACTGTGGTGCACATTACTTAGCCATGAATTGCAATTCACACAGTTTGAAAGCTCTGAAGCATGTTACATGAACTTAACCTTTTGGGAGTTTTACCGAGTGTTTGGGGGCATTTAGTAACATTACAGATATGTATCTTTCTTATTCTTTAAATATGTTGCTTTTTTGCAGTTTCCTACTTTTATGTAATTCCGTTTTTACTCGAGTGTTGGTCTCGCTTGAACAGAATGTTCCTAACATGCTCTCTCCCCACTCTGAGGCCAGTGAGACTTGTTTTCTATTACGCCTTAGCCCTATATATCTATACAGTCTGTGCACACACACACATCCTCAGGCAACTTTTACCATCACAGACTTTCTATATTTATTACTATTCTAACACCGGTTGCACTCAGTTACAGTAAACATGTTGCTTATGTCTGTGGCAACGTACCCTTTTTAAAAAACCTTATAGAAAACCAATAAAAACAAATAGTCTGAATCACCTTTTGTAATGGAGTAAATCCAACTTATTTCTCTACTCTCTTTCAGATGATATTGAAGATGCCACCGTCAACAAAATTGCGTAAGTGAAAACGTCTAATGATTAACTGATCTGCAGTGATCTGTTCTGACTCACTTTGATTAGTTTCCGTGTGAATGATTGAGCAGATACCTTAGTCCGTGTGTAGCGGGCACATCAGTGTCACTCCGCCCTTTGTCCCTACACGCTGGCAATGAATTACCTTCGCCGCCCTAGCCTTTGACATAGGCAGTGCTGTTGGACTGAGGCTCAACACACACAGTGACCTAACTGATAGCTTGTCTTTATCCTTCTCCCAGGCTGTGGCTGTGTACGTTCACCCTGTCTGTTGCAGTGTGTGCCGTACTTCTCCTCCCCATCTCCATTCTGTCCAATGAGGTGCTGCTCACCTTCCCCCAAAGCTACTACATGCAGTGGCTCAATGGGTCGCTTATCCACGGTACATCCTATTGTTTTTGTTAGTTGACAACACCAAACAGTTGATAATCATGAAAACCTATGAAACAGCTGTAGGCATTATCGTCTGAAACTGGATCACTGGTATTAACCTCCAAATCGATACACTACAGGCCTGTGTCCAAACAGATAATACTTATGGACAGAGTGGCTTGACCTAGCTGTGTGCAGTGCATGTTCCTATTGTTTCCCAACTGCTGTGGTTTATCTCAGTTGAGCACTCAAACACTAATCCAATGTATTGTTTCAATTAATCAAGTATAATGTAAATTAGTTGTGAAGCCCAAAAATACACTAGGCTTGTAGTGCCGTTTCATTTAAGAAACATTTTGATAATAATCTTAGATTTTCACATTTTTTAATTCTTGCACATTCTTGTTAATTGGCACGTGTGACTGGGTAGCCAGTCTTGTCATGCTACACAGCTTAGCTGGACTATACCTCACAGTGGTTGGCAATGGTACTGCTGAGATCCTTCACTGCTGTTTGATTTCATAATGAATGTTTGCACTGAAAACTAACAATGGAACATCTCTCTTTCTCCCTTGTCAGGATTGTGGAACCTAGTTTTCCTTTTCTCCAATTTGTCCCTTGTCTTCCTCATGCCCTTTGCCTACTTCTTCACGGAGTCTGAGGGTTTTGCGGGGTCCAGAAAGGTACCAGTTTTGGCATTCTCTCACAAATGGCACCTTGAGACTCCAGAACCATTTCTATAAAGAACTGAACTATAAATTGACAGCACATCACAGATTATCTGTTTTGTTTTTGTAGGGGGTTATGGCACGAGTGTATGAAGCTGTTGTGCTGCTGTTGCTGCTGGCTCTGCTTGTGCTGGGCATTGTGTGGGTGGCATCAGCCCTCCTCCACGACAACATAGCCAGGAAGAGCCTCTATGGTGAGTCACATGCATTATACCTAAAGATCTCTTGGTAACCATTGGTTTTACAGTTTTTTAAGTATTTTTTCGTACTCTACTCTGAATTTCAGACCTATGGGAGTATTACCTTCCCTACCTATATTCGGGCATCTCTCTGTTTGGAGTGTTGCTGCTTTTGTGTACGTATATCTAAATAAGTTTCTTGAGCAGCTAAAATACAATAGCATATGGCACTTGTGTATTACCATCTGTGTGTTTTCCTCCTCAGTGTGCACTCCATTTGGGTTGTCTAGAATGTTCAGTGTAACTGGCAGCCTATTGGTCAAACCGCGGGTGAGTCACAGAGCTTATGACTAAACTTTCCGCCCTTGCATAGAGGTACTATTTACATTAACTGTCGTCTTGTGGCTGTGAACTGTAGTGTCCAAATTTATTGTCCCTTATCTACCTCAGCTGTTGGAAGATGTCGAAGATATTCTGAGCTGCACCACATTTGAGGAAGACTCGCTGTCCAGGAAACTGAACTGTAAGTGTGTCACCATGAACAAACTGGCACTTTCCTGGCACTTTCTGGTAATTTAAATTTAAAGCTGACTCATTGACTTTTTGTCTCAATCATGTGTTGTCTGATTGAAGGTGGCAGTACAACGTCATGCTGGGTCAAGCTGAACATGGAGGGGGTAAAAAAAGAGTACCAAACAGCCCGGAGCAAACGCATTGCCCTAGGTAAGATTGACTGAACCGGCTACTCTCTGCTGGGTTGTGACTACATTGTGTAGTAATTTATTGCTGACATTTATTTATTGTTCCATTTTTCTTTTATTCTTCTTGCTTTCCTCATAGAAATGCGTAGGAAAGCGTCCCCATGGCAGCGAAATTTGGGCTATCCACTGGCCATGCTTGTGCTCCTCGCATTGACGGTACATGCTCATTTATTAATATATTCTACAGGCTGTTTTAACTCATCTATAAACACAGGTAGTTGTTTTATTTGTAGTATACTTACTGTTCATATCTCTTCAGGTGATGTGTGTACTGATGGTCTGTTTCAATGTGTTGGAGTTGCTCCTGGATGAGACCGCTATGCCCAGAGGAATGGAGGTGAGGATTTAGTCAGAAAGTTGTGAACTTTTCATGCTTGGTGTGCTCAAAGCCAGTCATCTGTGTACACTGATTTATTGTTATTTTTTGTATTAGGACCCTCATCTGGGGATGGCCTCCTTCTCCATGTTTGGCTCACTGGGTGCTGCAGTTCAAGTAGTCCTCATCCTGTATCCTTTAATCCCATTCACCCGGGACTTAACGTCACGTCATGTCTATTTGGCTCTGACTCAGCCACTTACAGAGTACCTTTTTATATTGGACCAGTATGATATCTTGACTTGTGCTGTTACATCCGTACATTAAAAACAAATCATTGGTAGTTTAATTTCTGGATATTATTTACTATCTCTGTGATAACTCTTCTTTCCAGTGTTGTCCTTTAAAAATAATTTCAGCTATCTGATGGTGTCCTCAGTGGTGGGCTTCTATAGTTCTCCTCTCTTCACTGGCCTCCTGCCTCGTGCACAGGACACCAACCTCACACAGGTACATGACAGCTAACCTTTGCATGTATCTTATCTCACAGTAAGATATAACCAGGAACTAGGGATGTCCTGTGATTATGTTCTGTTTTGACATCTACATTTCTGTTTTTGTTTTTTTTTCCTAGATAATTGCTAACTGTGTTTCATTGCTTATCCTGAGCTCAGCACTGCCAGTCTTTTCACGCACAATCGGTAAGGACATTTACAAAGTAGTACAGCCAGCTCCCATTTCCGTACTACACACTACATATTAGCAGGTTTTAAGTATGCGGTTTGTTCACAGTGAAACATTATGTATACTAAAAATGCAGAATGCATACCAAAAATTGCCTGATCTTTTGAGAGGGTTGTTGTACATTATTGTCCCACAATGCAATAAACAAATGAAAGTAGGGAGCTACTTACAGCTGCAAACCATTAAATTAAATTGTGAGACAGTTCAAAGAAGATCATGGGAAACTCCAAAACAAAGTATTAAAGATGTGGATTAACAGTCTGTTATTTGTGTTTGGAAATTAAGGAATATACATTGAAGTGGTAAATTAAACATCATGTGTACATCTATCACGTAGTAAGGAATTGGAACACAGCATCGAGAGTATGTAATGAGAAGAGTTGCTGAATCAACATTGTAGTTTTAGTAATGCCCACAAGGGGGCATCTGTAAGCCATAAATACTGTACCTGCAGGTGAGGCCTGGCTCGAGCAGTTCATTGACAAGTAAAACATTTTCTTTGCTTTGCTTGTGTTAGGGATAACCCGCTTTGATCTACTGGGAGACTTTGGTCGGTACAACTGGCTTGGGAACTTCTACATTGTATTCCTGTACAACATGCTGTTTGCTGGTCTCACCTCTGCTTCCCTGATCAAGACGGTCACCTGGGCAGTACAGAGAGAGCTTATCCGTGCCTTTGGTCAGTCTAATTTAATTTTTTTTTATTTAATAAAGCAAAGTGAAAGTGCTTTGCATGCATATATTAAGTCTTTGGGACTGTGTAGGGAAGTTCACAACTTTTGGCCCCTTATTTCCCTATGGGCTGGCTCTCTTCCTCAGATAGAAAGAATACAATTCTTTCAGGAAAGTGTAAAGGGACAAGAGGAGAGCCAGGTCCACTTGGGGACCTTCAGGCACACCGCCCTAGACCTCTTGCCGCACACACACCCTCTACCCCTCCACCCAACACAAACAAGCACTCTGAGCATTGACATGCCAAACGCACACACGCACAGTCCCCTTCCTCACAGTACAGATAGCATCTCTGCACCATGGCGGCTCTCCTGTACTTTCCCATTGCCTCCCAACTCACTTTTGTTCTGTGATTAATAGACTTTCACTTCACCTAAATCACTATTTTCCCTAGCTTTGCAAGTTTTAGTGTTCCCCCTTGTAATTGTGCATGATGTTATGGTCCTTTTTTTATTTTTTTCACAGGTCTCCACAGACTGCCTTTAACTGTGTCACGCTCCACGGTCCCCTTCAGGCTCCTCCTGGCCAGTGGACTGTCTAAAATCCAGTGACTGTTCCTCCTCATCACTGCCTTTCCTAACCCTTAAAAACTGAGCCACTTCAAATGTGCACTTTGGATTAAAGGCATTTGCATTTCAGCCCCTTTGCCCGGTGGGAAGAGACCGGAGAAGGTGAGGTGACGAGTCTGTCTGCACCATGTCCAGGGGGAACTTTGCTTGAAGTAATGATTAATAACAATCATAGCGGGGTCCAGTATAGTGCAGTTATTTGACTGCAAGGAGAAGTAGTAGGTGGTTAGCTGAGTCAAGGTTGACTCATGACTGGAAAAAAGAGCAAAAGGGATTTAAGCCAAATTGCCAGGACTGTATTATATTGTAACTGTGATGTAATTTCCCCTTCCTGCTCCAGGATGATCAAGTGCACTCTCTCTTTTTCTCAGTGGCTTAGCCACGCTTTCCCCTCTTTGGTTATACCACTATTTTAAGATTGGGAATCTTACTTCCATGTGTTGGTGGTCCAGTCTGCACCAGGGTTTTGTTAGTAGATAAGAGGAAGTTGTTATTGGGAGCAAATAGGACACAGAGTACCTTGTCTATCTATGGATCTACAGGTTACACAGGAAATATGCGGGTGAGGTAATGATCTCAGTGTCTGAGTTTACGGAGTCTGAGAATAACTCATTCCTTTATAAAAATACACTAAAAAGAAAGCTTTATACTTTGTTCAATGACAGACTTTTTAATGGCATTTGACACTCACCAGGAAGAACTTCTGTCTTTGACCAATTAAACTGTGAATTATTAAGAAATTTATGTGGGGAAGTGCAATATTTTATAAGTAAAGGCACACTATTTAACTTTACCAAAAGTCATTTCTACACCTTCTGAATGTTTTCTTTTGATTTCCTGTAAAGTATTTTTTTTCATCGCAATGGGCAAAAGCTTAGAATAGTTTCGGAATATTTTCAGAAAAGCAAATATGACCATCAATCTATGCAATCGTTAATAGTGTAAGTTTTTATATTTTGTTTATTTTTATCAGCTGTATTTCATCATCTTTGTGTTGGTGACCTTGTGTCACTGTTAACCTTTGCTGCTGTATCAGCAGGCTTATTTGCTGTTGGTTTGACCAGCAGGGGACAGTGTCTCTCAAACCCAAACCTACGACCCGCCTCGTGCAAGTCGCTCTCTCTGGTTAGTTATTATATGTATTATATAAATGGATTAGGCATTATAAATATGGGGGATGCTGAAGTTTACTTATTTCACTAATCCTGGGAACACTGTTTAGAATGTACCTATTTTATCAATATTTATGGGCATTTTGACACATACATTACATGTTGACTCTCATGTTTGGGAAGAAATAGAAATGTTATGTAGTTGAGACTAAAAAATTCTTTAGAGTTGTTCTCAAAGATATTAAAATAAAAAAAGTTTACCTTTTTGAAATGCTCTGATGTCCCAGATTTGCGAAATGGAATTTTTAACTGTTTCATGAACAGAAAGCAATAAAAATGTGTTGGTTTTTTAACTTCCTTGTGTCATTTTGGATACACATTAAGGTGACTTACTGTAAACTCTTTGATGCCATTACGTGTTTGTTACATTTTATGAAATATGACTACATTGTGACTGATCTGATGTGGCCTGCGGTGGGTGGGTGGGACTGGGTAGGGCGTCTGTCCTCTATATCCCGCCGCCCTTTTGTTGCACTTCTTTAATCAGCAGCAGAAGAGAGCCATATTTTGGCCTGTCTGTCAGCAGTGTCCAGTCGCGACGCCAACTCAGCCGGAGCCCACGCTTTCCCCACTCTGATGCAACTGCCAGATAAAAAGCCTGCAAATCAGGAGAACCGACGTCCACTCACATTCACTACTTCACGTCCCCACCACCCACCTCCTTTCTTCCATCCCTTTTCCTTGCCTATTGTTCATTTCCTTATCTAATTTTTCTGAAGTCAGGTCAAGAAAACCCTGTCTGATTAATTTCTCCCTCTTGATTTTTGTTTGAATTTCTTGTTTTGGTTTGTTGGATGTTTTAATTAAGCTTATTTGGTTTGGGTTTTGTTTTGCACTGTGTTTCCTTTGCTAAAAGGAAATTAACTCAAATGTCGCCGTAACATTGCTTGCACATCTGGAGACTTGTTACCCTCTGAGGAAATGACACATAAGCTGTGTGAGTGTCAGAGAGTGGGAGAAGAGATTTCTACTTTCTTATGTGATTGTTTGAGCAAACCAATACCAATGCTGTCACAGGTGAGGTCAAGAGCCTGTGATTCAAGAAATGCAGTCATTATTCAAATCACTACCTTCCTTGGGGGATGACTTGGAAGCACATTTAGGCCTTGCTGAATGATGCTACGTGAATATAAAGCCTCCATGTATATAAATAGAACATGAATATAATGTATAAAAGAAATTTGTATACACAAGGGATAAGAGTGCCTTCTTGAATTAAATATAAAATTAAAGAAGTGCCACAACTGGTACATTCTGTACACACACACACATAGCATGTAGCCACCGTACATACCCCGTAACCTTGGATTTAGACGGGGAAACACTTTAGTACCTCTCCCTGCACCAAAATATGGACGATAACCGTGCAATCAAAGTGTCCCAGCAGTTCTATTGGGTAACACACTCTATTGGACTGGCTGTCGGGCATATCGGGGACAAGGCGTGAGACGGGCAGCTTGTAATGGGATGAGATAGGCTATCTTTATTGTCAAAACATAAGAATGAAGGGGGGAAAAAGACACAGATTAGGTTTCCTGACCATCAGCCTTTTGAAGTTTGAGCCAAAGTGCTAAGGGGCTGTTTTTCCCTCGTTTGTATGCTCACAAATACAGAACCACTCACAGGAAAAGGCGAGACTTGCCCGCTAATCAACTGATAATGGGTCACACTGTCCGTTTGCCATAGCTGCCCGCCATCATGCGTGCACACTCACGGCACACTTGCTTCACACAGTTGATGGCCGCAGGCCTTGGTTTCATCAGATAACTTTAAGTAAATGAGGTGACATTGACTTTTTTTTGATTTTTTTAAAGGAAAAAACCTGTAGAATCACATTATTTAATTCAATAAAAGCATACAGTAGACAATGCAAATTAAATGTAAATTTTTTTGGGGGTCAAAGTCACAAAGAAGTTAAAGCATCATGCCCGACCTTTGACCTGCTTGCCTGGGGCCAGGAAGTTCCACCCTTCTCAGTCTATTGTCCACCTCAGGGCAGCATTGCCTCAACCTCAGCTCGCTGTTGCTCTTTTTCAAAGGCTAAATCAAAGCAGAACAAAGCAACTTAAACCTGGACTTGGTGTAAACCATTTATATCACTGTGTGGTACATGCCTGAAGTCATTACATTACACATGCAGTGATAGGTGTGTTCTTAAACGTGAAGCGTGGCAAGTAACTTTCAACACAAAGTTACAATGCATTTACGAAGAATCATCTGGTGTGTGAAGCCACCTCAGAATGCACCACCCTGCCTCTTCCTGCACTGATAACATGGTGAGAGACAGTGGAATGGGCGGTGTAGTGGTGGGCAGAGAGAAAGGATGGGGGGGTGTGTGTGTGTGTTTGGGAGAGGGGAGGGAGGTGGTTAGGTGTCAGTTCCTTGACTTTCCTTTTCCCTTGTAACCCTTCTAATGGCCTCCATCTGAGGAAGTGGATCTTGCAGAGTGTCTTTTCAGCTCCAAGTGGTAAGACAAACACTTGAGATGTCAAAGCCAGCACTGTTTCCAAATCTTAATTCTATTTTAAAATGACAGGATCCCTAAAAAGGAACTTTGCAATCCTATTGCTATCCTCTGCTACATTTGTAGATGTTCCTTATTTGCCAAAATGAGTGTTCCTGTCATCCACAGAAGAAGAAAATAATTGGCTTGCAGATACCTGCTTGACCACGAGCCCAGGTGCCAAGCCAAGAGTCCACTTGGAAAGAACAAAGCTGGTTAGGTTAACCCAGGCAGGAAAGATCTCATTTTCTGTGCTGTGGTTTTGCAGGAAACCCAACCATTCACCCGGCAATGTACTCCCATCCTGAAATGGGGGAGTGAAATGCTAAGAGAAGGAGGCAGGCGGAGGCAGGAGGATGGGGGCACCAAAATAAAAGCTTATAAGAATAACTTTATTTCCATCTCCAACCTGCACGTTTGCTTCCTTCCTTTCCCTTTCATGTCAGATGGAAATCTCTTCTATTGTACAGCTTTGAAGAGAAAGATCGGAGCGGGTAATTGTAGATATGAAAGTGTTTGTTGCTTCTTTTTTGTTGTGGATTAAGTCATTCCCTGCATTTGTCATGAAGGCTGAAAGCTCTCATCTGTGTTGTTTGGCCAGACTTGAGCCTTCTTCCATGTTTATCATAAGGACAGGAAGATGCGGCTTGGCCTTGCCACCCCTCCCTACAACATCCTGGGGTCTTCTGGAACCTTCCCTCACAAGGATGCCTTTCCATGGTCACTATGGAGCTCAGTGACATATGCCTCATCACAGCGCAAAAGCAATTTTAAAGTGCTGTCTTAGATCAGGCAGAGTATGGGAAATTCACAGGTGTGTTGAAAAGAATTTCTCTGTTCATTGGATGAAAGAGTGTCTTAGTAGGGATTTTTATCTTGAAGCATCTTTAGCATGCAATCACAGCAAACCAAGATGCACTGACACAAAACTATGAATACTGTATAAACATCCAGAAAGTTCACAGCAGCTCTGTTGCGAGTGAGCTAAAGATTTGTTGAAACACTGAAGAAACTGACCGTAATGTATCATCTCCGCGCATGTTCCAAGAAGCTGCAGATAGGATGGTGACACACTGTGACCTTTTAATCCGCCATTAATTTATGCTTCCGTATGTGATTACAGATGTCAGACCTCTGAGACACAACAATTCCTTTCTCTTCTGCTCCCTCTTTGGAATTATCTGACACACTATTATGACTCTCCCAGCTATTGTTCTGAGATGGATAAAAATAATATGTTGATGTGGTCAGCGGGTGTTTCCAGTGGAGGGGTCGTGGGTGCACAGGGTTCAGGGGTGTCAGGCGGGCTCCCCAAACACAGGAAGGCAGCACTGTAACTCTCAGTCAGGGGTGTCAAGGCTGGACAATTTGTGTTCCCTCATAGACCCTCACCTTCAACTCTGTCTATTAATAACATCAGCATAGGGTCGTTACAGTTTACTCATCCACTCTTGATGGGTGGGATGAACTGACCGAAGCAAGGGGCATGTTGGTTCAAAGTAATTGAACTGACATGCTTTTATTTTATACTGTAAATACACTGCTCTGAATTATAATGGGATTTAGAGAATTGATAGTGATGTGTTGCTTGAACTTGAACTTTGCAGTCTGATGTGAAAATATCTTTAACTAACTTTAAATATGTAATGGGGGGGGGGGGGGGGGGGGGGGGGGGGGGGGGGGGGGGGGGGGACATTGTGTTTACATAAGTAGGCTAATCATATGTCCTTTGTAAGGTTGAATTGGAGGCGTGTGCTGTCGCAGTGGGAGCGCGCAGAGGAAGGGAGGGCAATCTTGTCCCGACGCTAATAAGACCCAATGGCTGGTGCAAGGTGGCCAGGAGCTTTGAAACGCGACAGAAGACGGTGGACGGAGGAGAAAAGAAGAAAAAAAATCTCTAGAGAGACATTTCTGGATGGACAAAGAGGATGAGAGAGCCACGGAAGCGTCCATAGGAATTGCAGGGAACCGTGGGGCTTTTGGTGTGCGTCAGTTTGTGTCTCGTCAAAGGAACTGCGTGAGAGAGAAGCGGTAAGTGACTAGAAACACACAAAAAACACCTGCCTCGAGACAGGTACCTGCGAGGGACGTGTGAAGATGACTTTCAGCTCACAGCAGCTTAGACCCAGATGATAGTTTGAGATATATTTGGACATAAATAATAAAGATCTAGTGTGTCTTCCTATTTTTAATAACTGCCAAAGTTAACAAAAACTTTAGATTTCAGCAAATCAGATCATTTATTTGGCTATAACATTTTCAGAATAATCAACGAAACAGTACAAACTGACTTGGTATTATGGACCTCTTTTTAAATCAAGAGTGAATAAAAAGAAGTTCCTACACGTCCCAGAAATTGTTTTTGTTATATCATCCTTAGCTCTTACACCACATGATTTGGAATGGACCACGATTTGACCCGCATTCACATGCTATCACACACCTGGAACTGAGGTATCACTATAGGCACTGTGAGCCACTGACTGTTGGGAGCCCCAACCCTCCTCAATGAAGCAGTCCTGGTGGGCCCGCCTGGCACAGCTCGGCCTGCTTGCTGTGTGGACCTGCATTTGGTTAGTCCAGGGATGTGGACCGGGCCCTGGGGTTGGCATCCGCTCCAGACCCAGGAAACTCACAGCCATGCACTACAAGCAGTTTTTTCCCAACTTCTCAGAAAACAACCTCGGTGCCAGCGGGAGAGCCGAGGGCAAGATCACACGCAACTCTGAGCAGTTCAATGAACTTGTGTGCAACTACAACTCAGACATTATCTTCAAGGATGAGGAGAACACTAACGCAGACCGCTTCATGACCAAGGTGAGACTGGTGTGTTGCAGTCAATCCAGTTCAATCATTTTAGATGTTGTTGAGTGGGATGATACACTGGATTACTTGTTTCCACTAACCCCAGTGATACCTGGTGACATTGACAGTTCATACACACAAAGAGAAATGCAGCACTTTATATGTCATAACTTGCTACCCAGACACCTTCAAATCAAATAATTCATTGTTTGCCATACCTGCCCTTGCCAGGCTACTAACACACAATCAAATGTTCAACACAGAGTGTGTAAGTTTTAACCAAACTTCCACTCCCTTTCCTTGAGATAAGAAGATCAGGATGTAATTCAACACTCAACCCCTTAAGAGAGGCCTTCCCCTTCAGGAACACTTCCTTTTAATCTTTAACCAAAGTATTTGTTATTGGAAATCAAACTATTTCTATGACAGGTACCCAGTGGCACTTACATTCCTTAATGTTTACCGGGGATAGGCATCCAAATTCAAATCCCATGACTTGAAAAGACAATCATGGCCTAGAGAATTTAAGATCAGTGCAGCTTTTTGGCTCTGGATGCTGCGGCTTTCTGTGATTGTTTAGAATATGAATCTGTGTTCCTTCCCCTCCCTGAGTGATTGTAGTGATGAAAATCTGCACTCATATATTTGTGCCCTGCTGATGCCCAGTTTGAGTATGTGTGTGCATGTGCCCCTCTTTTGCCCAGATGTGAAAGACGCTCTTTGTGCATCATTTGGAGACTCGGAGGGGTCGCCTATACAAAATTCCCGCCTGCTGAAGTAATGGCACCGTTGGAAAAGCAACTATTGTAGTTCTGACAATGAGACGCCTCTCTTCATTGGCATTGCGAGAAAAATGTGCCCAGTTTGTTTTTTGTCCCTCTCGCTTTCTCACTCTTGCTGTCACATTCCCAAGTCCATGCCCATACATTCTTCCCCTTTGCCCTCTCTTTTTACACCCAACCTCAGCCCTCCCACTACTTTCTTCTCACCCAACTTTTTTCCTTTCTGTCCCAATCTTTTTTTGAAAATGTAGTGGCAGGATACACTTTATTTAATCATTTATAGGCCACAAGACCGGCAACATCACAAGTCACAAGAGAATTTGCGCTCAGGAGATGATAACAAGTGTATCTCCTCAGTTGCTGACGTCGTCATTTTTCAAGCCTGCTATTTTGTGACAATGCGGACACAGTCCGTAACATGTGCCACGGGGGTGTTAAGAGTCCCTGTGCACATTTCTGATCAAATGTCTCGGGTGAAACCAAGAAAACTCATGCCTGGAACAATCTGGGAAAGGCAGAGAATGGCCTTGATTATTCTGTCACCATGTTGAAAAGGCCAAGGAATGTGCCAAACTGGCTACAGTAGCTTTGCTCTTGTACTCTGATTGTTAGACCAAGTTTGAGATGGCCTTTAGCAGAGAAGAGAAGGAATTGTGTGATAATTCCAGCAAACAAAAAACAATCACAACCTGGGATCCAGAGACGGTGTTGAAATACTAAAATCAGTGTGAGCACTGAGGTGTACAGTAAGCTTACATACTGTACACACTTCTTGTACACTTGGGCTTTGCCATCCGCCTGGTTAATAAATGATTACAAGTTGAGTAGTGTTCAGACATGCCTCTCACTGTTCATGGCACAGGATGCAAACAGAGTGACTAAAAATATAATTACTGTCTTCAAAATAAACTGAGAATCCTTGTTTGTATTCTTTTATGTAGTCTACTATCCAAAGATTCAATAGAAAACATTGTATAAAACAGAAAACAACAATCCAACACTCCTTTCCCAACATATACACCAATTTTAAAAAGGCAAAATAATAAGAGGGATTACAAAAAAAGAAACATTCAGAATTACACATTAATATCCACACTTTTTATATTCTATGCATAAAGGGTGCTTTTAGTTTATTATTGATAATGATTATGAGTTAATCTTTTTGAATCCACTGTTGATTCTATCTGGCTTTCAATGGCTTTGAGTAAACAAAATCATATATATTTTATAATTTAGGAACTAAGTGTATTAGTATATTATACTGTGTGTATATACATATACACATATGTATATATATATATATATATATATATATATATATATATATATATATATATATATATATATATATATATATATATATATATATATATATATATATATATATATATATATATATATATATATATATACTGTATATATATGACAATCTGGATTTTAATCCTCCCATTTGGTTTAAAAGAACTGTGGCTAAGATATGTACTGGGTGGGAAATCCTGGTGATTCATAGAGACACTAAATGATCTCAAACATATCCTTGGCATATCTGTACAGCAATTTCTTGTTACTGTTCAACCAACATTTGTGCAGATACCAATATATTTGTGATAAAACAGTTCCTAACTTACCACCTTCTTTCTGTCTCATTCTGTTCCTAGCGCTGTAAGGACTGTTTGAACAGGTTGGCTATCGCAGTGATGAACCAGTGGCCAGGGGTACACTTACGTGTGACAGAGGCCTGGGATGAGGATGGCCACCACCCTCCCGGCTCTCTGCACTATGAAGGCCGAGCCGTGGATATAACCACTGACGATAGAGAAACAGAGAAGTATGGTCTTCTAGCCCAGCTGGCTGTGGAGGCTGGCTTTGACTGGGTCCACTATGAGTCCAAATATCACATCCACTGCTCAGTAAAAGCTGGTAAGTTTAAGGAAGGACCTTTCATTCAAATGTAATGCAGTTTACTGTGTCAAATTACAGCACTTAACTAGATGGTGTACCTAAACTTTAAGACAAAAAAGGAGAGCACAGTCTGTGTTTAGTCATCTTGGCTTTTTCTGGTGATCTTCCTGCAGATCACTCCGTTGCAGTGGAAAAAGGTGGCTGTTTCCCGGGCTGGGCCCGGGTGACTCTTGCTGGAGGGATGCAGAAGAGCCTGTCGTCTCTTGTTCCCGGGGACAGAGTCGTGGCCCTGTCTGGGACAGGCCAAGTCGTGTTGAGCCAAGTCCTCTTGTTTCTGCACCAGGACCAAGAAAGCTGGTCTGCCTTTCTGTCTCTGGAGACAGAAGATGGCCAGAGATTGGCTCTTACCCCACATCACTTGGTCTTTTTAGCCCCACATTGCAGACGCGACAGCAGTGAGTATCAGGCTCAGTTTGCTAGCAGAGCCAAAACAGGTGACTGTGTTCTTATCCTTACAGCAGAGGGTCAAGTACGTCCATCGCGAATCATCTCAGTTTCAGTAGAGCAGAGTGTGGGAGTGTATGCGCCCTTGACAGAAGCTGGAACTGTGTTTGTTGATGGAGTGCTGGCATCCAGCTATGCTCTGGTGGAGGACCACAGACTTGCACACTGGGCATTTGGACCTGTGCGACTCCTCTCTTCATTCAAACAGCTACTTTGGGGGGACTGTGAGACAACCAAAGAACAGCAGACCACAGACAGTGAAACAGCTTGCACTAAGAGTCCATTTCACTGTAGCACTTTGGCCGCAAAGGACAAAGCAGGTTTATATGTGAATAATGGCACTCTGAACAAACAAGACAATCTAAGTGAACCTCTCAGGATGGAAATGGAACAGAAGCAGACATCAGATGTGCACTGGTATGCTCAATTACTGTACAGTTTTGGATGTATCTTTTTAGACTGCAACTCATTTCATCCTTGAAAGCCTAAAACTTTAAAGTCTGGTTTTTTTCGCCTTGTTCAATGTTACAATGTTGATACATTTACACCAACACTTCCTGTTCTTCTTAAAAAAAAATGTAATTACTGGAATAGCTTGCCTTCTTTTTTGTTTCTATTATAATCTATCATAATGATATACAGTACATGCTAATACTTATCTGAAATTTTGAAAGATATTGAGTTTGATGAGACAAATTGTCTGAGCAGGTTAATGTAAAAATGTTATTTCTTTTAATTGTTTTAGTTATGTGTGTAAAAAATACATTATTCTAATGTGATAGGAATGAATTTTCCCCAAAACAATAGAATCTTTATTTTTGTACTTTCTGAATCATAATATATAAATGTTTCCTTTTTATTACAATTCCACTACATGTTTTGTTTGACCTCACATGTTGTCTTAAAACTTATTAAAGTGTCATTCTAGTAAGCAACACTCTGCTTTTTCTTCAGCTCTGGAGTAAATTGTGTCTTTTGATTTGTCTTTTGCTTGTTTAGCAAAACGGAGTTGCTTTGTTTGAAAAACCTAAAACTAAAGCAAAAATAGCATTTCTGGGCTTGTAATAGAGCATCGTAGTAGAGCATTATGTATGTTACAGTGTTCAAAAACTCTGGAAATCTATTCCAACAGGCGGGCAGGTTAATGAAAAGCCCAGACGTACTTAATATTCACCACACTGCCACCCTCTTAACTTAATCACAGACTAGCTACTTCAAGGGAGTTATCGGGTCACTATAAATCTTAAAGGAGACAGTTTTATTAGTATCCATCAATATGGGTCATAATTACTATATCTGTTGGTTGTGCAGTACCATCAATTGTTTACACAATTGTCTATTTTCTTGCATCTTATCTAAACTTAGCATGAAAATGCATTTTTGGCAGAGAAGATTTGGCAAAATGTTCATGGGCACAACCCACATACTCAGCTCTGCTGCTCATCCCACAAATGAATGCTCTAAACAAGCTTTCCAACGGTATAAGATTTATTGTCATAAAGCATTGTTACCACAGAGAATTAATCTACCAAACACAAATTTCCTTACTTTTTGTACTATGTCTACCAGTCTGCACAATACATTTTGGCAATTTTTCCCAGTTACTAGTAAACATTTAGTTTAATTATTTTCTCATTTAAAAAGGTTACTTTTGGACATGTACAGTAGTCCGAGGTTATAGATAGATAGATAGATATTTATTGATCCCAAAAAAATGGGAAATTACAGTGTTATAGCAGCACACAAAATAAATATACCCCCCCTTGTGGAGGAACTAATATGAAGCCTGTGTTTTATTTGATTTAATTTCTTACCCTTGTATAACTAATCTAGATCAAACTGTAATTCGACAAACCTTGAATTATTTTGTACCACTATTTGCAAGCATTTATGTAATGAGATATAATTAATTTGCCATTTTATAGCACTGACAATACAGAAAATATTTGACTGGACTGATATATATATATTCTATGGGATATAT
>NC_048413.1:14854138-14890824 GCF_013103735.1 Etheostoma cragini
CCCCCCCCCCCCAAATCTAATCTAATCTTGCTAAAGCTGAATGGGGAGTTAACTAATCCTGTCAGTGGGACCAGTAATAACCTATTTTCAAAAATAAAACCTGCAAAACACACATTCAGGCAATGAGAAGCACACATTTTATGATCAAAATATACAGACCAGTGTCATCACGCTTAAATAATTATGACTTTTTTTAAATGATAATATAATGAGAAATTAAAGTTAAAGATGCATCAGTGGAGATTTGGAAAAAATAATTGAATCCCTTAAAAAAATCTTACCAAACATCATAGAATTGTCCTCCCACATTGGGTCAAGTTTTTCCTGTATCGCAGACAATAGAAGTTCTGACTCCATATGCAATTGAAACCTAGACAATGAGTGGCAATTAAAATGTATCAGCTGATTCAGTCAGTTTAACAGCCCATAATCTATTAATTGTTTAATAAAATTACCAATATGAACCACTTTTATTCTATACCAGCATTTAAAGGGTGCTGCTAAGTCAAACAGTCATGATTCCAAAATGCAGTCTTTGATTTTCTCATCTGATTTCATTATTACCGCTGTCTACTATTTTATGTTTTGTGAACGCAAAGCTCATGATAATTTCGAGGAATAATTATTGGACTCTTTGCCAACATCATGTGAAAAATTGAGGCTTAAATCCAGATTATTTGAGCGTGTTTTTCTTTTCAGAAGTCTCACCTAAGCCCTCTGGATGTCTCTGCACATACAGTATGCATTACCAGAGAGGTTTCACAGTGCCGGGTCAGCTGCAGATCACCAGCCTGCAGCAGGTGCTTGTTTACTGCTTACAAAGCACACAATGTATTCTAAGGCATTCATGTGTGAACACTAACTTTAACTTTACATTTGAAACATTAAGCAGATGCTCTTCTATACAGTTACGTATATAAGTGTTGAGTTATAGCCAAAGTAAGCTATTTACTACAGTTTTTGCTCCAGGGCATGACAGAAGATAGCGGATGTGGATTAAACCTGTGACCTCAATGGAACAGACTGTTACCCAACCTAATTTTGTGTAAATTCAGAGGATCATTCCAATGACATCCAAGCTGTACTGTGTGTACTCCCTAGGCACATGGAGGTTGGTGTCTTAATTTAAAAACTATAGCATTAACAAGAACTGAACAAAATACTTTATTGTCACCTAAATTTTGTACTGTGCCAGACTTTCTGGAAATAAGAAGAAAATAAGCTTTAAAAGCATGCATCTAAAAGGACTTTTGGTCCTTCTGTTCGTTAAGAAATTGCTATATGCAAAGCTTTAAGATCTTAACATGCCATTGTCAGAAGTAGTTTAACTTAAAACTAACATTTAAGAATTAAATTTTAAACAACTTTTTTTAACCTATCCTTACTGAGTCACCCACGCCCATAGGTATAAATCAAGCCACTGTGATATTGTAACATTGATAAGGCAACCTAACAATAAATAAGGCCCACCTCTCATTCCCAAACATTATGATCTGCATTTTGTTTACCCACAATACATTATGATTGCTCCCTATTTTAGTTAAAGATGGATTTAGATTACCACCTAATACATCTAAATCTGTACACATACTTATTGATAATTTAAAAATGGAAACTTTCCAAAGTCTGACACTGCAGCTGATTCACTGTAAGATGATAATTAAGGCTGTAGATGTAAAATAAAAAGACTGCACATGTCGTCAACCTTTCTAACACAATATATTATTATATTGTTTATAAAATCATTTTATTTTGAATATTCATTCACATGTTGCTTGATACAAAATTTCAAAAACCACCTACATGGAATTAGCCTTCATGCCTGGCCTATAAACAAAACAATGGCCACAAAACACCAGGCTCATTATCAATGAACCTAATGAAACAACTTGGTCGTTGTTTAGTTCAGATTATGGCAGTTTCAAGTGCTTCTTCCCAATTGCTATCAGTCATTCCAGCCAAAGGCGCAATGCATAGCAGTATGCAGTAACAGTGGGAGAGTACAATAACACAGGCAAAAAGCAACAAAGATGAGTCCACGCAGTACACGTTTGTTATGTTAATTGCAAAAGAAAAATATAGCCTAATCAAACTCAATTACATCACGGCTAATCAATTATCAAAACCAATGCATGTATTCGTATTGCAAAGTCAAAGTAGCTTTGGTTCTTCAATCTAATGAAAAATGGCTTCCCAGGATACGAAAATCGAATGACCTTAAATCTATAGCCACCATATTTTAGTGGTCCGCGTTCTCCATATTAAAATCGTGTGCTATAAATTATGCTAAATCATTCTAACGCAGAGTTGTCCATTGCTAAACCAAAGCTGTAACGGTGCACTTTTGCTGGTATTTAGTAACAAAAACACAGTTCTAACTCGTTATTTTGCATCAATTAATGTTTTGACGTAGTTGTTATTAGCTAGCACCGCTAGCCACTTGGCAGAACAGCCGTGTGCAGACGCAACGCAATTTAGCGAAGTGAAGCGATGCTAGTGACCCATACAAGGGTACCCATGCAAAGTTGAGCTGCAAATGTAGGTAGATGAATGTTTGCAGTGGACTTTAACTAAAAGAAAAAATACATTAATTCTCATGTCAACAAAGTTTGGGGCTGTAGTTTTCGGATGCACTATTTTGTGCAAAGTTGCAGTAGCTTTAACGACCTCGAGAGCAAGATTCCAGAACAGAGCAGAAACTAGCTAACGTTACTCTCGTGGAGCTAAATCCACAAGCAAGGAGACAGATAGATGGGTAGTTTTGGGATTTAGTTACAGCATTATGCCGGCGAGCCTTTTTCGGGACTGGTTGAAGACTTGTCTTGGTGCTTAGCTAGCAAATAGTTCCCCGGCCGTATACGAGCACTCGACACAAAGCTCAACTTGCTGGTTAGCTAGCTAACCATAGCATTATCCATCCAGTTAAGAAGCTAGCTAGCACCACCTCACAGCCTGCCTTCCGCCGCTGTGCACTTCCCCCACTCTCCCTCCAGCCGGCTAGCCGCAGCGTTAGTCTGGTACACAAAATGAAGCGACCATCAGCATTTTGGGAAGCTGTGTGGCTGTTTGGATTTTGCTGATGTATGAGGAGACGATATTGTTTTTGTGAGGTGAGCGGTTTTTATTATGGCCTCTTTGAACTTCTTGCAACAGACGTAGCTACCTAACTAAAGACACATCAACCCTGACCTTAGACCGGGTAATGTTAGCGCTGCTATCTGTTACATTTAGCTGTTAGCTTCGACCAAATGGGGTTGCCTACTTGCTGGAGAACTAGCATTGTTACCTGGGTGCTAACTTTAGGTTGAAATATGTGTTACGTTGGCTGTGTCCGAGGTGTGATCCAAAGAGTAGCCGGTTGAGAATTTCGAAGTACACGTGCCTGCGAATGGTATTGGGTATATTTTTCGTAGTTTTGCCTCTTCGGAACACTTTGTTGCTACGTCACCATTGGTAGTTATTAGCTTTTTCAGTTTCAGCTTGTCGTCAGTGACACGGACAAGGCTATTTGCTGGTCAGAACCAACCCTCTGAAGTCCGTGTTTACATTGAGGAATACTGCTTAGCTTAGCAATTAACCAACTATAAAATCTCAGTAGCTTTTACCGTGGCACTGCAAAAAATAGCAGCTTATATAGGCTAACACTACCAAATAAGATCAAATGCTTTAACCGTGAAAGATAATTTGTAGCGTTAACAATTTTAACGTTAACTTAGCCATCATGTCATCACTTTGGCTCTGGACATTGTCAACTTCATTTTCAAGACAAAGCCTATTTAGTATCCTCATTAACTGTAACATAGCACCAGTTAGGTATTGTGAAACTTGGATTTCACGTTAGTTTTTTGTCTAGAAGAGAGTGCGTTTCAAGTGTTGATGCCACCAAATACGTTTGTTACGAAGATTTAAAATCAACACTTCATAGAGAAATTTATTTTGGCCATCAGCTCAGTTCCGCCGTTTTAATAGGCCGCCATGCATTGTGTAAGTTAGGTTAACAGTGCAGTTATGTTGCCTTTTATTTTGGGTCTTTTAGCTGTAACGTTAAAGTACTAAAAGGGCAGGCTTTCAAAACACTTCATTTTGACAAATACGCCTATACATTGTAATTGGTTTGCGTTCTGATCCTAATTAGTGATTGCGCACCCGTCCCAATGTGCGTGATAACGTTAGCTCAAAGGAGGATTTTCGGAGTAAGACGATGATAGTGTTTGTTTTGCAACTGAAGAAACATAGCGAGACTATAAGCTGTATCTTTATGTCAAAGCCACGTCACATGAATTGTCTTTTGAGCCCATTAGATCAGCACCTAACGTTACAGCAACACATGGGTTTGTCGTGTCTATTGTGTTCTGACATTTAGAGATTTACGATTATATATTAACATTGGTGAGGCTGTGATATACCATAACGTTAAGTCAAATATACCATACGAATTGAAGCCGATCGAATCCTTTTTAAAGTGTCGTCGTTGATTTGGCCTTTAAACGTTACACGCATGACTTCTTTCTATTATCTGTGTGGATGAATAAAATGGTGAGCCCGTCCAGTCCTGCATTGTTTGTTGTAGAGTATTTTTGTTAATGGTGTGAATGTTACAACGGAACTATGATGCGAGCGACAAAGGTTCTGCACGAAAGGATCTCCGTTGCAACAGGAAGTTCTACATACGGAAGTTGTGTTTTCTTTGTGTATCCCGATTTATGGTTGTTTTATTTGGGAAAACACCATTTTAGTTTGATCGTTTTGTGCGTTTTTCACGCAGCAATTTAACCGGTTTGGATTATGCATTGCCTGGTAAATGATAACTTGAATTATTGAAGTACTTTCCGATCGATGTAACCCTCGCGCTATTTTCATGAGTTTGCGAGGAAGCTCGATTGCATTAGTGCTAACGTTGGTCAAATGATCACACGGAAATCCTCTAAAGTAAGGACATTACAGCCATGTTTAATTTGTTGCATTGTCGGTAGTAAGTCTTGTGTAAGTCTATAAGAAAAGTGCTTATGGGTGGAAAGGGAGGCGCGTGTGTAGTTTTGTAGCAGAATATGCATTTTGGGGATTACTTTTTCATTAAGATAAACATGTTGGCTGATGAAAATGGCATTTTCTGTTTTGGCAGTCAAGGCCCACTTAGCTGTTCGTTTTCCATGGGAGGAAAACTTAAGTCTTATGCATTTAGTATTTTTTCATATCATTACCAGATCTATTTTCTCCATTCATTACGCTGTGAAAACATACCTAGTGTTAATAGCATATCTATTTATCAGATGCAGTTGCTAAGGTTGTTTGCAAACTATTTTTTTTAATTTGATTAAAGAAACAACCAGATATAAAACTTCACTGCATTAATACATAGACAAAATTACAACAACAACACTAGTAAAACACATGTCATGCCAAAATATCAGAGAGCAACAATCAAGACATGTGCAGAAAATGCAATCAACAAATAATAGCCTGCGGCTTGGCAGCGTCTTTCTTTCTTCATCACAACAGGAAAATTAATTTAAGGCCATTTTAAACGAGCTTAGTGAAACACTCAGTTTCAGATGTGTTGGCAGGCTATTTCACTGGACTGCTGCGCTGTAGTTTTAATGATTACTTAACAGTTGCTTTTGATTAACATTTACATGTTGAATCTACTTATGTTTTAAAATTGCAGATCTCTGTCAAGGAGGTCAAAATCAATACGGGGGATGGACGAGCAGAAATCAAACTGCGAAGAAAATGACTCTGAACCAACAGGTGATATGTTCTTTAAAGAAGCAGTATAATAATAATAATAATAATAATAATATAATCCATTATAAATATAAAGTGTTCTGCAGGAAGATAAATACTATCACAATGTGCCTTTGCTCTGAAAGATAAATGCACATTGTTGATACCAAAATATTTTTTTTGTTTGGAAACTTAATGTATTAGGGGGGATTTATAGCAGGTAAATTAATATGGATTTGTTGAAAGCCATTTATTCCCATTGTATAAAGTACGTTTTTTTTTCTCCTTCTTTTTTTTAAGCTGATGACAACGCCCCTTCAAAGCAGCTTGTCTCCTCTGAGTCCAAAGCCCTTTCTGCTGCTGAGGACGTGTCTGGTGCTACTGCAGCCTCGTCCAGCACTCCTTTGTAAGTTATTCTTCCGATCATGAATTATTTTGTCCACACTGTTGTGGTCTTTATCCTAAGAAGCTGCTCATTGTAGGGGTTGTTGTTTTGAACATTTTTGTTTCTTACTTTACAGAGAGAGCATTCAAGCTTGTGCACTTTGTAACTGCGTGGAGCGGAGCCTGCATGGACAGAGGGAACTGAGACGCTTTGGGCCATCTTCTGAGCGGCTGACCCTCAAGCCATCAGCTTCACAACTGCCACAGCCCGGAAATGATGACCTGTCTTCCATTGGATTTTCCGATTCCCCCTGTCTGGAGTCTCTCTTTGAGGACTCAGGTTGAACTCAAAATATCATGCTATTATATTTTGTTGTGTACAGTAAATACTTGCTTTTATAAATTTAATATATCATAGGTTCCATCCCTTTAGAAATATAGCACACAGATGTAAAATTGAAGTTTGATGAGACATTTTTACTGACGCTGTGCTTTATATTGAACAGGGGGTTGTTTGGTTCATTACTGGTGTGCGGTGTGGTCGGAGGGAGTAAGGCGGATGGAAAATGAGGAGCTGGAGAATGTGGATAAGGCCGTTATCTCAGGGACACAGCGGGTAAGTCCATAGACTTGGATCAGATGGCATCAGGTAACAAAAAAAGGATTAACAAGCTTCCTTCACTAAATCTTACTTGTTACAATTGGTTTGTTCCAGCTTTGCGAATACTGCAAAAGGCTGGGGGCAACCATTCGATGCCATGCTGAGGGCTGCTCACGGTTCTACCACTTCCCCTGCTCGGCAGCCAGCGGATCCTTCCAGTCCATGAAGCAGTTGGTCCTCCTCTGTCCCGAGCACATAGACAAGGCAGAAGAGTTGGGTAAGACAACCCAACTCTTTGTCAAAATTGTGATGTCATTACTTAAACATGTTCACAGTAAGGCTTGCTCTATACACTCAGAAAACTTGTGTGCTCTGTACTAATTTTTAATTTATGGACTATGGACTGTACATTTTTTTAAATGTTAAATCAGCTGTTTTATACACATATTATGCCAAGCAGACACAGCTGACAACCTCACAGGTGCATGTGGTGCAGACAGGCTTAAACATACTGTCCACAGAAATTGAAGAGTTGTGTCATTTGCACGGACCTGCAAGCGGTTCCAGGAAAACGGCTGCATGTGTCCACGACAATGCACGCAACATTGTGGCTGTGCAACTGGTACACAGAATGGATGTCAGAGGCTCCCATACAGGTTCCTGCTTGTTGGTTATTGATACGTTAACAAAGGTCGGCTGTTCTGAAGAAATGAGTATCCCTAATATTCTTTAAAAAGTTGAAACATTTTCAACCTTAAATACTTACTTTGCTTAACAAAGCATCAGGCATCTTTAAAAAGTGGCAACCGGCTACCTACCTTGGGGAAAACACACACACGCACACACACGCACGCAAGCATATATATATATATATATATATATAATTTACATATATGATTTATTTGATTTATAGCTGGTGAGGAGGCTTGGTGTGCAGTGTGTGACTCAGCCGGGGAGCTCATAGACTTGCTGTTCTGTACGGGTTGTGGCCAACATTATCATGCAGCCTGTCTGGAGATTGGCGCCACACCCATTCAGCGGGCAGGATGGCAGTGTCCAGAGTGTAAAGTGTGCCAGACTTGCAGGTGAGTCAAAGTGCACCCTATACTAGTGAATCAAATGTAGTACCTATGCTTTTATTTCCTTTTTTTAAGAGTAATGTCTTTATTCTTTTAATTTCTTAGACAACCTGGAGAAGACTCCAAAATGTTAGTATGCGATGCCTGTGATAAAGGCTACCATACCTTCTGTCTCCAGCCAGCCATGGATTCTCTTCCCTCTGACCCATGGAAATGCAGAGTAAGTCACATTTGTCTTTCACCTCAGTACAAAGAGATGCCCTTACCCCAGAAACTTATTTTGAGAGCAAGTTCACCTAATTTTTTGAAACTGAATCTTCCTGTCAAAAAAAAGTTTTTAGGTATCATGATATTTAAAAGAGAGCTTTTTCATATGCTTCTTTGTTCATTTGGTTTACATTTAACCCCCATTGTCTGTATGTTGTCAGAGGTGTCGTGTATGTACAGAGTGTGGTGTCCGTGGACTGGTGCTTCCAGGTTCGGCCCAGTGGTTTGACAACTACTCTGTGTGTGAAGCCTGCCAGCGTAATCGCAGCTCTATGTGTGGCGTGTGCAGCAAAGCTGCCAACCCTTCTGTCCCTCTGCAGTGTTGCAGCATATGCCACAGGTTAGTTTGATGGAGAAGTGCAATAGCAATTCTTTTGCGGTAGCTATCATGTGTGGGATTTGTTACTCTATTGTCATATATTTCTTGATGATCTCTATATTGTCTTAGGTGTGTGCACAGTGAGTGTGCTTTACTGGGGGAGCATCCAGAAACCAAGAGCATTTGCAGGCTTTGCAAGGAGGATCAGCAGCAGCCTGTCACCCAACCTTGCATAGCAGAGATACAAACGAGAGAGGCATCTGAGGAGACTGAAGGACACGTGGATTTGATGGAGATGACAATCCAAACAAACGCAGACATGTTGACAGAAGCGCAAACCGACTTATCAGAGGTGACAACAGGACAGAAAAGCACATCAGAGATGGGTCAGGCTGAGGCCACAACTGACAAAGAGACACCCATGGACTTGGGTAAGTCTGAGTCGGACCAAACACAATACAAAGCTTGCGAGACATGCCAGTCATATGTTTTATTGGACTAGTAAAATAATGCCACTTGTTTATGTTGACTGGACTGTGGCCCATCAAAAACAAAAAACAACTCTTTCTCTATCTAGGTTCTAAATGTAGCACTTGAAGTCGATCAGCATATTTGAAGTTGATGTACTTGCATGATTCTTGCAATTTTTGGTTTGTATCCTCATGGTTGAATGCACTTATTGTAAGTGCTTTGGATAAGACGTCAGCTAAATAAATGTAATTTATGTCTGAGATGTGCCTCTGAAAGTGAACTACTTTTGACTTTAGGGGTGGAGTCTGCAGTTGTTAAAACAACAGACTTTGGAGAGAAAATCATGGAGGATGAGCTGCCGGTATCAACAGAAAAACATACTTCTGAGGCGCCAGCTGCTCCACTTGAGTCCACAGGTAACTTGGAACACATTTTAGACATATTTGTATGATGATGTGCCGTAACTAATGATAGGTTTATAAATGTTTACACTAATAACCACACATTCCTTTATATTATATGTAGAATGTGAAACAGAAGAACAGAGAGCCTCCTGTCTACCTGTTGATGAAGAGAGAGCAGAAAAGGCAGTCACCCAGGTGACTCAAGCAACCCCTTCCCTGGAACACACAGCGGAGACACAGTCTGAGAACCCTAAAGCAGAACCAACACCAGTGTCACAGCAGGGGCCTGAAAGTATGGAGGAGGAGGAGAAGCAGGAGGCCACTTCCTCAGTGGAACAAGAAGTATCACCAGAACCATTGAACAATGGCTCTGATGGCACAGAACTGTTCAATAAGGATCCACAGAAGTTACCAGCTTGTCCTCCCTTTATGGACACAACGGAGCATTTGCCCTTGGATAATCGGCAGGAAAGAAGTTCATGCCAGGACCCCCAGTCTCCTTCTCCTCTTTCTTTATCTGTAGACACACAAGAGGCCCTCTCTTCTATGGAAATGGAGGGGAGGTTACTACCTCACTCTGAGGAGGAGGAGGAGGAGGAGGAGGAGGAGGAGGAGGATGATGAAGAAGAGTATGATGAGCAAATGAAAGGAGGAGGACTCAATGAGGACATAAAGCAGGAACTGCAAGAGCATGACGTTAAGCGGGAATTACTGCTGGATGAGATGTCCAATATAAGCCATGGCGATGAGAGCAGCAGTGGCTTTCTGGGCTCTCCAGGAGAAGCAGATCCGCAGCTCTCCATGGAGTTTGGCCTTGTACCTGCTGGGCGCTCACACACCGATAACCTGCTCACTGAGACTGATGACTCGCTTCCCTTTGAACCCTTCAGAAGCGACAGAGAGAAGGCAAAACGCAGAGGATCCCCAGGTCGCTCACGAGTCAAACAGGTGAAGTCACCATGTACAAGTTGGTCTATGTATATTAAGTGTATTTTGCTTGAACAGCTGACATTTTGCTTTGACTCTTGTTTATGATGTCGTTGTCACAACACAACTTGTCATTTAAATGGTTTATCCTCGACTTGTAGGGGCGGAGCAATAGTTTTCCTGGGAAGCGTAGACCTCGAGGGGGTGGTGGTGGAGGTAGAGGGCGTGGTGGGAGGTCACGCCTCAAAGCCATGGCCTCCTGCATTGATGCTTTCTTGGTGAGCTGTGTTTGACACCCCATACAGATGTTCTTTGATATTCTTTCACTTTTGTTATGCAATCATAATTACTCTTCATAATTTGTCATTTCATGACATATTTTGCCACAATGTTTGTAACTGTTTATCCCCTTGTTCACAGCTAAGCATGGCCACAGACACTGGACTAAGTAAGGAGGAAGAAGATGAGGAAGATGACACCATGCAGAACACAGTAGTTCTTTTCTCGAACACAGATAAATTTGTCCTGCTCCAGGTACAGCTCTTTGACATTTTGAATTACTTTAAGGTACAACCTCAGTTTCCACTTTAAAATGCACACAAATACTCCTTGTTTCTTGTCTTATTTTTTTGTCTCACTTTTTCTCCTTTGTTTTAGGATATGTGTGTTGTGTGTGGCAGTTTTGGAAAAGGTGCGGAGGGGCAGTTGTTGGCATGTGCTCAGTGTGCCCAGTGTTACCATCCTTACTGTGTGAACAGCAAAGTAAGCTTTCTTACCTTTTGATTGTGATCCTTTTTTTTTTATTCACCACTGTGTTTAAAAAAAGAGAAGAAAAAATTAGATTAAACCTGATATCTTTTGTAGATCACCAAGACGATGCTCCGTAAGGGTTGGCGCTGTTTGGAATGTATTGTGTGTGAGATGTGTGGAAAGGCTTCAGACCCGTCCCGTCTGCTGCTTTGTGATGACTGTGATGTCAGCTATCACACCTACTGCTTGGACCCGCCCCTGCACAATGTTCCCAAGGGTGGTTGGAAGTGCAAATGGTAAAGAAAATGTAAACTAAGAGCACAGTACTTCATTCAGCCTAGCAGCTATGAATAGGGTCAAATGGAAATTAATACATGCCAATTTGCATATTATGTAAAACACTCATGCCTCAGCCCTGCATTAGCAATTCAGAAGCCCATCCCTCTGCCTCTTGCTTCTGTAGCAGCAGAACATTTTTTGCACCACTCAAGTTGGCATCTGTATTTTTTTTTTTTTTTTATCTTGCATCTTTACTGTTTATTTGTGACAGAGTGCTTCACTGCTTCTGTGCAGGTGTGTGTGCTGTGTGCAGTGTGGTTCTAACTCCCCGGGTTTCCACTGTGAGTGGCAGAACAACTATACCCACTGTGGCCCCTGTGCCAGCCTCGTCACTTGTCCAGTATGCAGAGAGAACTTCATGGAGGAGGAGCTGCTGCTGCAGTGTCAGTACTGCGATCGGTAGGTGCTGCTCATCAGTACTGTACATGCACACACCAGACACAGAAACTGAGGTATTCATGAGACTGCAGTTAATGAAGACAAGCAGGGAATAGGTTCCTCATGTATTTTTCATTTTATGAATTATTCTATAACATCTTTGATTTGCTCTATGATTTGTTATAAGTATGTGTATCAATTTGTTTCTGTGCGCCTGTGCAGATGGGTCCATGCTGTCTGTGAGAGTCTGTATACAGAAGATGAGGTGGAACAAGCTTCTGATGAGGGCTTTGCATGCACATCCTGCACTGCATATGTTCCAAAACCTGTGGGTAAGTCCCAGAATGACACTATTTTAAAAGACTATAGAAGACACAGAAGACTATAGTTTAAAAAACAAAACAAAAAAAACACAGGATGTTGTCATATTAACTGATGAAATGATTTTATTTTGCTTTCTCTACCTGTTTTTTGGCTTTGTTCACAGTAGTAGAGTCAGCCATTATGGCATCAATAAAGATCAAAGATCCAGGTTAGTGTATTTTTGCTTTTTCATGTTTGTTATGACAAGCACATAATGCATGGTCATCTTTTTTTTTTTTTCTGTAAGTCATTTATATTTACAAATGTCACTTTGCAGAACCTCAGTTCTACCGGTTGGAGGGGGTGTGGTTGACGGAGTCGGGTATGTCCCTGCTTCGCAGCATCTCCATGTCTCCCCTGCACAAGAGACGGCAGCGTCGCTCCCGTCTTGGCACTTTGTGTTGTGAAGGAGGTCCTGATGGAATGGATCTGAGGGAGGTTGAAGAAGGGGAGGATGGAAAAGGTTTGCATAAATTCCGTTTATCCAGTGGTGTATTAACAAATTTCTGAGGTGTCTTGCTCCTTGTTGATGTAAGACTCTGTGCCTATTCAATGTTGTTTTGAATATCTAGGCTGTGGGGAGCCCATGGAATGTGAATCCAAGATGGAGAACCCAGGGAGCCCTGACAAAGAAGGTGGTGCAGAGGGAGGAACTGAGGGCATGGCTGACTGCGATGGTCTCAAAGGAGGAGCAGAGGAGACAGAGGATAGCAAAAAAAGAAAACGGAAGCCTTACAGGCCTGGTAAGCTACCCAGAATTTTACAAAACAACTTGTAACATCTACAAAGTTGTCTGAGCATCCACAAAATATTAACAAATATTTATTTACAAATTGTACTAGGAATTGGAGGTTTCATGGTGCGACAAAGGAAGTGTCACACAAGGATGAAGAAAGAATTTTTTGCCCAGCTGGCTGGAGAGACTACGTTAGATGGACAGCCTATAGAGCGAACAATTGACGAAGGTTAGTGGCAACACTAGACTGTTTATTTCATTTCATCCATATTAAAACGTTATGATAAAATAATTTCAGAATAGTAGTAGTGACTAAATGGAGTGGATGTTCAGTGCTTTACTTAGGTATATCTTATTACCAGTTCTTGAACACGTGACATCCTTTAGATAGACATTAGCCTTGCATGAAAAAAAACCCACTGTGTTGATACAGCAGGGTTGCCAATGTAGGTGTATTGGGCAAAAAAAACACGGCCATCCAGAAAAAAAGTTCATCCTGGCTTAACTATGCCATTATGCCTTATGCTCTACCTAGGCGCTGAAGCAGCACACCCCCACCAATGCAACCCCTTGAATTTGATCTGATCCAGCATCCCACTCCCTCCCGCTCCCTCAGATCCTCTTCCTCCATACACCTCTCTGTCCCCTCCGTCCGTCTCACCACCATGGGGGGGCAGAGCTTTCAGCCGCTCTGCTCCCTATCTCTGGAACTCATTATTACCCCAACTCAGAAAAAGCAACGATTCATTCCCCCATTTGAAGTCATAACTCAAAACACTTAGGTTTAAAACTGCCTATTCCACTTGAATGTCTATTGCTCTGCCATTTCTGTTGTTTTTGTACAGTATTTTTTTGCTGTTGCTGTCTTTAATGTATGAATGTACGCCGTCCTTAAGTGCCAAGAAACGCCTTTAAATAAAATGTAATAGTAGTATTGTTAATTTTTTTTTAACATGTGGCTGTGTTGGGTCTGAACCACCCTAAATTAATCCTAGGGAAGGGGTAGCGTCGCCACATTTGTATTTATAATTGTAAATTTGGGAAACTGAATTGCATGGTTATATATGTGTAGGACCTCACCCTGACACAGATAACATAATGGATCCTAAACCAGTGGAAGGCGAGGAACAGGCCAAAAAACGTCGGGGACGGAAGAAGAGCAAACTTGAGGACATGTTTCCAGCTTATCTCCAGGTTTCATGTCTCTCTATTCCCCATGCTTTAAACATTACTAAACTCATGGTGTTCAGGGACATAGTGTTAATATCTAAAATATTTGTAATTTGCTGCAGGAGGCTTTCTTTGGGAAGACTCTAATAGACTTGAGTAAGAAAGCTGTGATGATACCCCCAGGGCAGAGGCCAGGCACATGCCTTGTCCGACCATCATTACCAGCTCCGGCAGTGGTCAAAACTACTGCCCCAGACAGTAAGAACACTCACTTGACCTATCATTCATGAAAACTGCTAATTATTTGTGACACTGGGTGTGGAAAAGGTTAGTACCTTTTTTTTAAAACTTTGTACTTCTCTCACTAGCTGAGGATCGTATGATGAAAGATAATTTTCCTCTCAAGCAAGAGGGGGGCGAGACCCCCCAGCCTCAGGGAGAAGGTGCAGGTATGTGTGGGTTTGGTGGTGTTGGTACTGGTTTCTTATTATAGTCTTGAGGTAATTTCAGGTTAGTTTAAAATTATAATTTCTCTAGGGGTTTCTGTACCATCCTCATCGCTGAGGGACCAGGCGTCAATTGATCCTCATGACTCTGATGCAGAAAAAAGTGAAGGTAGTCCCCTGAGAGAATACTTTGGTCTATACAGTATGCAACATTAAATTAGGGAAACATTTAATACCTGATGTTAGTGTTGTACCTTACATGCTGTTGTCCTTGCGTCACAGGTCTTCCGCAAGGGGTGGAGAGTCAAGACTCCGAGCAGTTCTTCAGAAAGGTTCTGGGAGTGTCGGACGGCTGCTCTTTGGGGGGCATGAAGCCCATCTTGGAGGGCACTAAGGGAGAACTCAATCGTAGCGCTCTGACACAGAGAGCTCTCCTCTCAGGTGTGTAGATGGGCATGTCTGCAAATGATCACCTCATTAAAACCTTTTTGGAGTTCAAACCATTTCTTTTGTATAATTGAGGTCTTTGCGAGTACTAAGTACGCAAGTAAGTTAAAGTAAAGTTTGGCTTGGGATTCAAACATAGCAAATCTCTTCCAGGGTCCCTGCCCTCAGCTGGAATGATGGATGCCTTTCCTGGCCTCTCTCAGTCACCTTTCTTTGATATGCGGTAGGACCAATACTGAATTGCCTATTGCAATTTTATTTTACAACTATCTGTAGTATGTAGCTCTGCAACATCTCATGATGTAGGTCTTAGTGCAAAGCGTACACATGATTTTTTCCAATGTCGTTGACACTTATAAGCCCTTTCTTTAATATAAGACGATAACATCTCATATGGTGTACAGGGACAGAGGAGGACTGTTCAGTCCAGAAGGGGGGGAGGAAAGCCCCTGGGCAACTCCCTCCACCCCAGCAACCCCCTCCTCCCCACCGACCCCCACTGAGGCAGAAGGTGATGGGCTGTCCTACAACCAGCGCAGTCTCCAGCGCTGGGAGAAAGATGAGGAACTGGGAGAACTCTCAACCATTTCCCCTGTGCTTTATGCCAATACCAACTTTCCAAGTCTCAAACAGGACTACCCAGGTAAGTGTGAGAGAAATGTTATACTAATATGTACTAGCTATGATAAGACCTAATGCTTCTTTGAAGTAAGGTTTATGTCTCTTAAATATTGAGCAGATGTTAAATGTTTTTCTGTAACAGACTGGGCTAGTCGCTGTAAGCAAATCATGAAGGTCTGGAGGAAGGTGTCTGCTGCTGACAAGGTTCCATACCTGGTAGGTTCTCTATTTTATTTTTATTTTTTAATTTTTTTAATTTTTTTTTATAAAGGATCAATTTATATTAACTCAACAATTGTTTCCTGCTGTTCTCTTGTAACACATTTCTAAAATGTAGTCAATGTCACCAAATTCCTGCTATTCTATGTTTGAATTGTCCCTGTGGCATATGGTTCCCTCACTTCTATGCAGAATGCCACAAGTGAAAAATGACTAAACACCCTATTGAGAAATTTGTCATTAGCGTTATCCAGATTAAGCCTACATGCATGTATAATGTTTCTACAATAAACAAAACAAATTGTTTATCAAACCTAAACATTTTTCATCTATTTCCTTTCTGCAGCAAAAGGCCAAAGATAACCGCGCAGCTCAGAGGATCAACAAGGCGCAGAAGGTGATTAAAGCAGCCGCATCCTCTTTGTAAAGTCGAGGTGTATGAAAGGTTTGGTACCCTTCATTGTCATGGTGCGCGTGTGTTCATGCTTCCTCTGTACTCTCCTCTTTTCTTCCTACAGCAGGCAGAAAGTCAGGTGTGCAGGCCAGTCAAGACAGAGGGAGTGCGTGTGAAGACAGAACGGCCCAGTTTACACCTCCAGATTCCTCCACCTTCAGGCTCCACGTCAATCTCTTCCCAGCCCAGCTCTGCGGAAAGCCCATTTCCCTTCCCTCCAGATTCAGGATCATCCTCTGTCTTTTTCTCAGATGGACCTGTTAAGACACCGGGATCAGCTGAAATCCGGACAGATCCCTTGGCCATGCTTCCTTCTCAGTCTCCCCATTCTCACTCTCACCCAAACACACCCTTCTGCCATGCTGGGGCCAGCCCCTTACAGGCCTCTTCCTCAGGTTATTCCACTTCCGGCCCACAGGGTCCTCCTCAGGGACGGCCAGCCAGTCTTGGCCCCTTTGACATGCAACCAGGAACTCCTGGAACCCCCAGACGGGCTCAGCAGGTTGACCACTACTTCAGATCACAGCTGCAGCAGCAACAGGGTCATCTACCACAATCACAGCAAGGCTCTCAGGAGTCCCTAGGTCCTCCAGAAAGTCCTCATTCAAGAGGCGCAGGCCTTGGGGAGTCGCCCATTTTCTCGCCACCCCAAAATACCCACTATGGAGACCCTTACAGAACCCAGCAAGGAATGGGACGGCCAGAGTATGGTTTATCCCCATCACCCTCTGCAGTAGCTTCCTCACCTGCAAGCACAGGGCAGTACAGGGCTGAAATGAGTGGATCATCTCCACGCTCTTCTGCAGTTGGAAGACTTGATCTATCCACTGGCTCTCCTGCTGGGATGCTGGAGTCTGGAGATGGTTTATTCAAAGCCCCTATGACACCACGAATACACCAAGGGGAAGGTGGGGCACTTCATCCTGGAGCTTCCCCTAGCCACCATTCTGAAGGCTACAGGCAGTCTCCCTCCCACCCTTTCTCTGACCCCCACAGTCAGCCAACACTGACTCCCAGGCCGCAGTCCGGTGACAATTGTTCTCTTGGACCCCAGAGACACCCTGTAGCTCAACAGGATTTATGCCATAGAGTACCCTCCAGCCCACAGTCACAGGGCAGCTCTCAGTCTCCCCATACTCCTGGTTGCCTCTCCAACGATGCTTACTCTGTCCATTCTCCTGCTACCCCCCGTTTCCAATCTCCAGACCCTTGTTCTCAGCCACCTTCAAGGCCACAATCTAGAGACCCTTTTTCTACTATCCACAAACCCCCTCGCCCCCCTTCTGTTGCCCCAGAGGGAACTGCAAGTTACAAAAGTTCACCTCATCATAACCAGCCACCTCCATCCCATCCCACTAACAGTTCCATTGGGGATCCTCTCTCTGGTAAACCGTCAGCACCTCCTACCTTCAGCTGCAGCCCTAGCACGGGAGGCTTCCAAATAACCCAACAGCAGAATCATATGTTACAGGGTCATCTTCAACAACAACAACAGCCACAAACTCAGCAGAATATTGTGGCAGACAGCTTCAGCTCCAGGGGGCCCGCTCTTTCTGGATCTCAAGAACTATTAGCTGTCCGCCCTCCAGACACACCTCCTCAATCAGCTTTGCCAGGCACTCAAGAAATGCCTGATCTTTCAGCAGTGCAGGACCCTGCAATAGTAGGCCTTAGCCCTTCTGAGCAAGAGAAGCACCGACAGGTATCAACATATTGGACAGTTAACAGTCATGCTATGCACCTCCTAGGCAATTTTCTAACAGTGCTTCTTATGTTTGTTTGTTTTTTAGCGACTGAGACTGAGGGAATTCTTAATCAGACAACAAATGCAGAGAAATTCCATTAGACAAGAAAAGGAGGCTGCAGCTGCTGCTGCTGCTGGCAGTGCATCCCCTGGCTGGTCTGGAGGAGAGATGGGAGCCTTTCAACAAGACAAGGCCCACAGAGCACCACCACCTTATCCACAGGTACAAGCCAAACCTTTGCAACGTGCATCTCAGATCACATTTTCCCTGACTATGACCACTACTTTTGTCAACATTGTGCCAAAATATGTACAACACCGTTGCCGTCAGTGGACTTATTTGCTAATGTTGGTTAACTTAACCTATAGATAGACAGTTGCGTAACCTGAAAAAAAGGTGATTTAACGTCATTACTCATTTACCACACAGTTTGGCAACAAAACAAAATGCATAGTGAACATTACTATGTTTTTTTTGTTTTTCTTTAGCATTATACACCCCCACTAACCTGGATAAAGTTTTAACGTTAATACAGCACGTCCTGCAGCGGGGAGTCAAAGGCAGAGGGGCTGCAGCGTTCACTAACAATAGCTTATTGTCTCATCTGGGGTCTGATAAACGGCAAATTTAAAATTCCTTGTCCATAATACTATTATCATTAATACTGTCATATTTCAGGATACCTGTGAGAGTGCGGTTTTTGTGCCAAGGTGTTTGTTGCGGTTTGTCTCTGCCTGAGAAACTGCTATACACTTGTTCTTTATTAGGTTGTAATGACTTTGCAAGTGATGAAGTCATGTCACTGTTCCTGTTGCTTACCTGCTGAATTTGAACAGTTGAAGGAGCGGCGGCAACCATTTTGTTGTGGTGGTCCGCTGCTGAATGTATATAGCGGAAACACTGACGTGTGGATGAATGAGAAGCAAATTGTAAAGAGCTTTGGATAAATGCAACAATTTATTACAAATGAAAGGAATGTTACACTTGCCTCTTCTGCGGTTATGACTTCCTTAGGATCGTGTTGCTGCAACTACTGCTGGACCTCAGGCTTCTGTTTCAGGGAAGATACCCATGGCTGCTGGAGGTATGGAAGACAAGCTCATTCGTCCACCACCTGCAGGGACCCCTGCCATTATGGATCCTAGTGCACTAAGGTAACCACGTCATAGAAGTAGATTAACATTTTTTGTGAAATAATAAGACATGGTTTCCCTTACACAATGATAAATGTTTCTTCACTGTTTTAAATAATCAAACACAAGACATTTCAGCATCTGGTCATTTTGACTGGTTACAGTTATTGTTTTTACAGGTATTATTATTATTATTATTATTATTATTATTTGTAGCTGTATACATATCCGAAAAAAAACGCTGCATTTTTCTCTTTGTGTGTGTTTCTGTCCTTCAGGCCAACAGGGCCCAACAGACCTCAGGGCATGTTTGCCCGTCCACCCTTCCCTCCTCAATGGCAAGGCCAGGCTCCAGGTCCAAGGAGGTTCCCCCAGCCTGGCATGGAGGCCATGGGCTTAAGGCCCAATCTTAACCCTGCTGTCAACATCCAGGGTATGGAAGGCATGGCTAACCCTCATGCAATGATACCAGGAAATGGAGGAGAGAACATGCATGGTCAAGGACCCCCACCACAATTCATTGAATTGAGACACAACTCACAGAGGCTACCCCTACGACCTCAGTTTATGCCCCGTGGACCCCAGCCCAGACAACGTCTCTTTGTCCCACAGCAAGAGATGGCAGTACCTTATGTTCAACAACATCCCATAGCTCAAGCTGGTAGCATTCAAACAGAGGGAGGCAGCAACTCACAGCTAGGGTTACAGCAGGGTGGACTATCGGTTTTACTGCCTCAGCAGTCAACAGGCCCAGTAAGACAACAGCCCCATCTGCAGCCCCAGGCAGCTTCTTCAACTCCAAACATTCCTAGCAGTGAGCAGCATCAGCTTCGACAACCACAACCAAGCCTAGTCTCTCAGTCCCAAACTGCCACGGCAGAAAATAGTGAGGAACTCCCAGAGCCGGACCTTGAGGAGCTTGGGGATGCCCCAGGGGATGGAGGTGTGGAGGATGAGGACGATTTGGCTCTAGACTTGGACCCCGACAAAGGAGATGATGACTTGGGCAACCTAGACAACCTGGAAACCAATGATCCACATCTAGACGACTTGCTTAACAGTGATGAGTTTGACCTGCTGGCTTATACCGATCCTGAACTGGACCAAGGAGACCCTAAAGATGTCTTCTCAGACCAGTTGCGGTTGGTGGAAGCAGAAAGTGAAGCACCTTCATCTTCCTCCGGATCTGCCTTTGTTCAAGCGGAAGGAAAAGCCAAGCTGGAGCCAGGGCAAAAGTCTCTAACAGCCCCTGCCACTGCAAGGGGGTCTGCTACCCACCTGCTACCCTCTGCACAAACGGTTGACCCCTCTAAGGTCAAAGTAGAGGACAGAGGTCGGACTCAGCTGCATCCAGGGCAGACTGTGGTGAAAGATGAAATAGGAGAAGCGGTGTCAATGCTTCTTGGTGGGACCACACCATCAGCCAAGCCTGCACAACCAGAAAACCAGTCAGCTTCACTTAGTTCTGTACGATTAGGGGGACTTACGTACCCCCTGCCAGGGCAAGCTGATGAATTGCCTTTTCCTCCAGCTGGTCCACATGCAGATATTGGTGAGGATCCGCTGGGGCTGCCTGATGTAGGGGGACAGCACTCCCCTGCTGTAGATTTAGCAAAGGTAGAGAGCTCTTTGGATGGTGAACTGCCCCTTCTAATACAGGATCTGCTGGAGCATGAGAAGAAGGAACTACAGAAGCAGCAACAGCAGCAACAACAGCTCAGTTCCCTCCACCAGGCAGGCGTGGCACCTAATTTTCCCGGTCTCTCAGGTCCACAGGCACCTGGACAGATAATGCTGCCAAACCACCATCGTCCACCACCCCAAGGAATGATTGCTCAACCAGGGATGGTACACCGTGCTCCACACCTGTTGCAACAGCAGCAGCAGCAAAGGCTAATAGGAACTGGAATGGCACCTCCACCTCACATAAACATGGCCCAGCAGCAAGCCATGGTTAGGATGGGGCAGCCAGGGATCCGTACAGGTGTCAGTCATCCACCGCAGCCAGTGGTGAAACCACCTCTGGCAAACAACTTCTTCCCAGATAAAGGTAAGCGCTGCGGCATTTCTTTGTCATCAGTCTAAATAATGATGATTTTATATGTAATGTATTCTTTTCATACTATATCCACATACTTTTTTGTATTCTTTTATTGTAGATTTAGAGAAATTTGCTACTGACGACATCATGGATCCCATTGCCAAGGCAAAGATGGTGGCACTTAAGGGTATCAAGAGAGTATTGGCCCAGGATCCAATGGCTGTTCCCTCTGGCATTAACAGGTATTTTTTGTTGTGTAAAACATTTATGCATTAGTTAGATTTTTTTAAATTTATTTCGTTATCTTGGATGAACTCCGCCATGCTGGAGCACTACAACAACCCTGTCTCATGACAGCAGAGGGGCTGCAAAAAAAACCTACGAAATATGTGTCTTTATAATATATTGAATACCCATTCAACATACTCAATTTAGTGTGCCAATGTGCTGCAACAGCAGCGTTCTTTGGCACAATAACTATTATTTGTCACATTTGTTCAGTGTGCTGATGATAATAGATAAAGTGCTGAAATAGCAGACCATTATCCACCACTGACACAGTGCTGTGGAGATAGATCTGGCTATGCAAGACTAGCATAAAACTAACACATGGAAACTAGGGCTGCACAATTAATCGCGGTTTTATCAAAATTGTGATGTTAGTCTAGTTCAATATCCAAATCGCAGGAGGCACAATATACAGCAAAATGTTTCAAACCATTCTTGATTAAGTATTTTGGTGCTACAAAGATGTCCCAGCCTAATAATTGTATCCTACGGAGTAAAAAAATAAACAAATCTTTGTTTGGTTCTCGCAAAGATCACATCATAATCAATTTATTGTTGATTTTTTATTGACAATGTTACAAAATGATCATTCCCTCAAATATTGTGAACGGCAATTACAATGTCAGTCAAAAAAAAATCTCATTAAGATATTTTCCTCATATTGTGCAGCGCTAATGGAAACAAACACAGATTTTTGTTTGCTGATATTTTTGATGTAAAATGTATTCCACATTTGGATGGAAACCTTGCTCTTGTACCATAGTAACATGAGGGATACTTAAAAATGTATATATTATACTGTGAATTATGGCTGACAACTATGCTCTCAGTCACCAGGAATCGGAACTCCACTGCTACTGATTCAGTGGCAATGGTGATTCATTGTGTGAATGGTGATTCTTTTTACTAAACACCTCTTCTACGGGATTTGCAGTGTTACTGGCACAACTGTTTGCTGGGGCAGATGTTAAGAATTATTTAAAAGTGGATATTATACATGTTTTTTTCCCAGGACTGTTATCCACTGCTCCTCCAAAAGGTATAACCTAGTGTGCAGCAGTGTCATAGATTAACGGCCTAATGTTTATCTAATATCATCACAAGACACCGTCAATATTGTGGTTATTTGCAACTTTTTTGCTCAATGATTTGGAAACAACATGCCCTTTAAAGACCATTGTTCAGTATGCAGCTCTATACTAATATATTTTGCTTTCTCTCCAGGCAACAAGTTTCTTTGCTTGCTCAGAGGCTGGCATCGGCACCGGGAACAGATCCAGCTCAGCTTACATCTGGACCGCCAAAGGTATGATGTCTTGCACGTCAGAGGTGAATGATTTATTTTCATTTTAAGTCTCATGTAGCTGATTTTTTTTGTTTGTTGTTTTGTTTTTGTGTTTAGGAGGAAGAAACAAGTGATCCTACCCAGTCGAGACCTAACCCTCCCCAGTTTGTGCAAGGAATGATCAGTATGTTCTACTTATCCATTTGTTAAAAAATTATTTAGTCATTAGGAAATGTTATATTGCTGTCGCTATACTCTCATGGTTACCTTAAATTATCCTCTCATGTTCCAGATGATGCAGAACAGCACCAGTATGAAGAATGGCTTCTTCACACCCAGCAATTACTCCAAATGCAGTTGAAATTTTTGGAGGAACAGATTGGAGTTCACCGCAAATCACGCAAGGCACTGTGTGCTAAGCAACGCACGGCTAAGAAAGCCGGCAGGGAGTTTGCAGAGGCCGATGCAGAGAAACTAAAGTTGGTTACAGAAGAACAGAGCAAAATTCAAAAACAGCTTGACCAGGTGTGTAGATTTTAAAGTATCAGGACAACGGAATAAACTTTTTATGAGAAGTTTAAAAACGTGTCAGCAATAACGGCAAATTCATATGTGTTCATAATGATTCTGCTCTAGGTACGCAAGCAGCAGAAGGAGCACACCAATCTCATTGCAGAGTACAGAAGTAAGCAGCAGCAGCATCAGCAAAGCTCAGGTATTCTTACGCCAAGTCATTCTGCACAGGGCCCCCCCTCTCACATGTTTTCCAAGATGCCTGGCCAGATGATGATGGGCCAACAAGGATCACAAGTAATGGGCCAGCACGCTGGTGTGATACCCCAAGGTGGAATGCCTGTCAGGATGCCCCAAGGGCAGACCTTTATTGGTGGAGCCCAACCCCAGCTTCCTGCAGCTCTTGGGGCCAGTGGTGTCAGGGCCCCAGGTCCTCCTGGGGCTCCAACAGGATTCTTCCCACAGGGACCTGGAATGCAAGGTGCAGATCCCAGGCTTCTCCAAGAAAGACAACTCCAACATAGGATCCAGATGGCAAAGCTCCAGCAACAACAACAACAACAACAACAGAAGCAGCATCAGCAGCAGCAGGTGATGATGGGCCAGCAACCGATGACACACCCAAATAAACAGTCTGGTTTAATTGCTCAGCCACCGTCCGGTATGATGGGAAACCCATTGATGGCCCAACAACAAGTAAACACTCAACATGGAATGCTAGGCAACCAGGCCAGTCCACAGAGCATGGTGCAGGTTCCACAAGGAATGGTTGGAGTCCAGTCTGTTGCTCCCCTGCCGCAGAACCTTGTAGGAGGCCAGCCTATTAACCATGCTCAAGCCATGATGGCAGTTCAACCAGGGATGATGGGGAACCTGCCAGTTGCATCGTCACAGCAACAGAGGCCTCAGCTGATGATGGGTCAGCAGGGAATGATTGGCTCTCCAGGTCATCCAGGACTCAGGGGTCCCCATGCCCAATTGACTCCACAACAACAAAACATGCTGGCACAACGCGTGCTTGCATCTCAGCAACAGCAAAATGTTGCAAAAAATTTGGCCCATCTTCAGCAGCAGCAGATGGCACAGCAAAGACAACCAACGCAGTTGATGAGTCAAAACAGCCAAGAGCAGGGAGTGCTCTCCCAACCCTCTACCCCACAGATGGGCTCCTCGCCTTCAGCAGGAAGTATCACGCCACAGGGAGCTACAGACAACCAAAACGCAGGCCCTAGAGAGGGTGGGATCCTCAGCCCGGATTCAAGAACACCACCTCAACAGGGTGGACCCTCCACTCCCAATCAGACTTCCCAACTAGGCTCTGCAAATGATCATCAAACTGATTTGGGACGACAGCAATTACAACAGCAGCATCATCAAAACCAGGTTTTTATGGCCCAGCAGCAACAATCAAATCCTCAGTCTGTACCTGAGCAACAAACGGGTTTGGCTGGAAACCAACAAACTGGTGTGCTTCAGCAACAACTTCCACTCAGTCTTCAGAGGCAAGGTTCCCTCGGTGTTGACAAGCCCATTTTGATGACCGTTAAGGAGGAAGGGAAACCAGTTGATTTCTTAGCTCAACAGCAAGCTGGTCAAAATGCCATGCAGCAGTCACAAGATTCCAACATCCAGCATCAGATCATAGTCCAGAACCATCCGGGCCAGCCACAGTCAGTTGTGATGGGCCATAGTCCACAACAACAACAAGCCCTCATGGCCCAGCAGCAAAAACAACAGGCCATGATGGGCATGATGAGAGCCCAGCAGCAAGGGCTGATGGCACAGAGGCCTGTTGTTCCACCTGGACAGATCCGTGCCCCGATTAACATTCAGGCTATTATTGCTCAGAATCCTCAGCTCCGCAATCTTCCCCCAAACCAGCAGATACAGCACATTCAGGCCATGATTGCCCAGAGGCAGCTTCAACAGGGACAGATGCTGCGGATGTCAATGGGTCAAGGCCAGCAAAGTCAGTTGAGGCCTCACATGCCACCAGGACAGATGCCACAGATTGTGCAGCAGATGCCATATGGAGCCATGGGGAAGCCAGGAGCAGTGGGCACTCAGCAACAATCAGGCATGTTGGGCCAACAACCTGGTATTGCTCCCCAGATGCAACAGGGGATGGTAGTTCCTGGGCAACAACAGCCACAAGTTGGAGAGATGATGCAGCAACATATCATGAGAGGCCAGGTACCAGTGCCACCTGCACCCATGGACCAGGGCCGTATGGTTAGGCCAACATCTCCACGTCAGCCAATAGCCAACTCTCCCGGGCACGCATTTAATCAAGCTGTGGGGATGCGCCCACCCACTCCCAATCAGAACCAACAAGCCCTACTGGCAGCTGCGGCAGCCCGCATGCAGGGTTCTCCATCTCATGCATATTCTCCAAGGGGTCCCTTTGGCATGAGCCCAGCCCACCCAGCCTCACCTCATTCATCCAGTGTCTCCTCACCTTCTGTAGCTGACAGTAGGGCTGGAAGGGGGAGTCCCTACAGCCATGTCAAGGCATCTCCACTCAGGTCCCCTGGAGCCAAAAGTCCGCTGGATTGTCCAGGACTGAAAGTAGAAGCTCTGTCATCAGGCAATGAAACCTCTCATTCAGCCTCAGTTATCCCCAATGGTCCACAGAAAGGCATGAATGTTCAGCAACAGTCACAGCAGGTCACAGAGACCCATGGTTCTCACACACAACATGGCTCTAGAGTAGGGGAACTATGCAAGATAACTCTACAGAACATTAAACAGGAACCAAGAGAGGTTCAGTGTGATGGTGCACCAGAGGCTCATCCTGGGGCTATAAAGCGAGAAATGATGGGTGAGGCAATTTCTTCTGGGAACAACACTAGCTTTATTAATGCTGGAAACATGGCTGGAGACCCTGGGACTCAAGGTCCTCGATCTGAGACTGGACAGCAACTACTACAGAAACTTCTGAGAACCAAGAACCTTCAGCTTGGTGCTCAGAGGCCTTCTGAAGGCATCCACAACGAGATTAATGGCCACATCAACAGTAAACTAGCTATGCTGGAACAAAAACTCCAAGGGACTCCACGAAATATGGAGGTGTGTTTATCTTAAAAGCTTTCATTCTTTTCTCCCATATCATGTTGTTATTTGTTGGGAAAAGACCTCTCATTCTTTTTCTTGACCATTCTAGGATTTACAGTCCATCACAAAAAAGGCTCCTGCACAAAAGCCAAAACGCACAAATAAGGCAACTGGAGACCGAGTGCCTAACGCACGAAAGAAGAATAAGAAGGAAGAAGTCGGGAAAAGTGCTGAAGCCCTGATTAAGCAACTTAAACAGGTAAAAGGATTGCAGCAATGAATTACCTAAATGGTTATTACCATTGATGTTTTGAAGAGTGGTTCTTTGTCATGTAGACTAACGGACATTTACCCTCCAGGGTCTCTCTCTGTTGCCCCTGATGGAGCCTTCAATCACTGCCAGTTTGGATCGGTTTGCTCCTTTTGGAAGCAGCCCAGCCAATGGCAAAGCCCAGCTCAAAGGATCTTTTGGAAATGCAGTGCTGGAGAACATCCCAGACTACTATTCTCAGTTACTCACAAAGGTATAACTATGCTGCACCATGTGCCAATATTTAGTTGCTGCAGGCTGTGACAACATTAGGTTGTTGATTAATACTACTTCAAAAAGTTGTCTTTTAAAAACAAAGTTGTTTCATGAGGATACTGTTTTGTGACTCTTCAGAGCAACCTCAGCAACCCACCAACACCCCCATCCTCCCTGCCACCTACTCCTCCGCCTTCAGTACAGCACAAGCTGCTGAATGGAGTGACTACTGTGGAGGAGCTTTCTGAGGGTCAGAAAGACACAGAGCCAGCAGAAGAGCGAATGGGTAAACAATGAGGGATTTGGCATGACATTTTTTCCCTTAAATATTGAATTTGATCTGCAGTTGAAAAATAATTGTGTTCTAAATACTTAATATTTATCCATGCAGATTCTTTTAAAGAGGAGGTGAAGAGTGTAGACATTCTAGCAGCTCTCCCCACCCCACCACATAACCAGAATGAGGACATAAGGTACAAAGCAAAGTTCTATGTCAACCTGATGCATGTACATATTTTCGCTGAGTGCCTATAAATGTAAAAAATGTCCTTCTAACAGGATGGAGAGTGATGACGAGGATGCCCCAGAAAGCATTATCCCAGCATCATCCCCTGAGAGTAACGTAGGAGATGAAACGCCACGTTTCCCTCACTTACGGGAGCCTAAAGAGGAGGAGACAGAGAGAGCGATATCCCCCATCATCCCCCTCATACCCCGTACTGCCATCCCAGGTATTATAAAACATTCTGAATGTAATTCCCAAAAGCTACAGCAACATTTTTATTCATACACGTTTTGGTAAAATCCATCATAAATGTGTTGCGTTATGTTTTAATTTTTTATCTTAGTATAATGTAATTTTACTATTAAATACATTTATATTATCAAAACGACAAAACAAAAACGGTATACACATTGTCTTTTTGTAGCATTCCCAGAAAACAAACCATTTGAGGCAGCAGACAGCAAGGTGGTTTCCACAACTAACCATTGGGACCAGGCCAAGAACAACGAAGTGTCTGTTACCTTCACATTGTCCTCTGCTGCAGCTAAGGTACTTAGCCCTGATATCAACTTGCCCTGTTAACAAACCCTTTTTCATGCACATTTAACACAAAGTTACTTATTTTTCCAGAAACTGAACCATGTCATGATGGCTATGGCCCAGCTGCTTAATATTAGGATGCCAGGTTCTTATGAGGTGACATTCCCTCCCCAAAACCCTGACATGCCTGGAGTGGATGGGCTTGGGAAAGGACCTGACCAGTCAGGTATGCGTTTAGATTATTGGATTAACCATTTTATCTCATTTGGTCAAGAAATTCACAACAACAGGGTGTGATTGTGGCTCATGACATTCTTCACACCAGGTCACGAGTAGGGCTTAACGATTTTGGAAAAATAATCTGTTCTGATTTTTATTTCTTTCTTTTTTTCTTCAATCAATATTGAAATTGCAGTCAGAGAGGCTTTGTTATTAATAGTAGTTGAAACACCGCGGCCACGCTGCTGTGAAAACTTCCCGACTTTCATTTATCAGAGTCTGGTTGTGACCCTTCACCGCGGCAGTCTCCTCCACTCCATATCTTTTATAACGGAGCTAGATAACTGGAGCTAATCACAGCTAATCGTTGCTAACCAAGCCTTAAGTTCTCCGTGCCTGTATCCATTAACTGTATGGACTCAAGCCCGTATAAAAGCCTTCATTTTATTAAAATGCCTGTAAAAGAGTTGTTTGAATGAACTCTGCTCAGGGTATGGTATAGCATTAGCTAAGTTAGCTAAGATGCTTTCTCTGCGGTGCAGACCGATTTTCTCTTGCGAGTCTTGTGACCGAATTGCAGCCTTTGCAATTAGGAAATTGCGTTTACCATATCACGATATTATTGCAAATGCGGTTCATCGTTCAGCCCTTGTCACGAGACAAATGTCCTGAACCATTTGCATCTCATTTAGATTTTTTTTCTCTTGATCACAGTGCTTTTGTTGTAAGTTGGAGCTTGTGAGCTGAGAGGAGTTGCTGTTCAAAAGGTTTTGCCACTGTAGTAAAGTGACTGACTACACTGCTAGGGACACACTCAATTTAAAACATGAATGAAGAATTTCATTAATGAATAAAGACTAATATTAAGGTGTTCATGTTTTCCAGGGGCTCTGTGTACAAAAGACAGTGCTTCACCCAGTCAGGATGAGTGGCTAAGGCAATTTGACGTGTCTTTACCAGGCTGTACATTAAAGAAACAAGTGGACATTCTCGCACTTATTAAACAGGTCAGTCTACACAGTCCTGAGAACTACAAATTATTGATATTTTCTCTCATAAGCTCATATTCTATCTTTCCTGAAAGCTATAAATCTAATATGTGCATCGTTCTCTCAGGAATTCTCAGAAAAAGAAGACAAACCGGCCCAGCACTGTTACACAACCAAAGTAAATGACTTGGATGTGCGCCACCTTCCTCCTATACCAGTGGAAGAATCTCCACCCCCGTCACCATCCCCTCCACATCCTCCCCCTCTTGTCCCAGTTCCAACTAGTGAAGCTGAACCTTCCAAGAAATCTGCTTCTCCTTCCCCGCCTCCCTCCACTCCCACCATAGAACAGATCCGGATCAAGACTGAGCCTGAACAGGATGATGGTCCTCCTATTGATGCTGCTCAACCAACTGATATCAAAGAGTCTGAAGCTGTTGCTCAACCAGCTGACGTGGCATTGTCTGAAATTGCTGCTCCAGATTCGGTCACTGATCCAGCAACTGCCTCTGAAGTTCTAGATCCCACTGCTCCTAGTGAAGATCATCTGATTACTGCTATCAAGGAGGAGTACCTGGCCACTGATCCAGCTCAACCTCCTCAAAATTCTCCCAATAACATGGAGTCTTCCCCTAAGGTTGTCAAGCAGCGCAGGCCTCTCTCCCCTAATGAGGAGGTGGTACATCCCAAAGTGAAAAAATGGAAGGGGATTCGCTGGAAGCGTCTTCAGATTGTCATCACAATACGTAAGGGTGGATCTAAGAAAGAGAGCAGCCGGGAAGTTTCGGAGCTAATGGAACGCCTGCGCATTACTCTTCGACCAGATAGACTGCCTCGGGATAAACGTAAATGCTGCTTCTGCCATGACGAAGGTGATGGAGCCACAGATGGGCCTGCTCGGTTGCTGAACATTGATGTGGACTTGTGGGTGCACCTCAACTGCGCCCTGTGGTCCACAGAGGTGTATGAGACACAGGGGGGTGCCCTCATCAATGTGGAGGTAGCCCTTCGTCGGGGATTGCGGACTCTTTGTGCATTCTGCCAGAAAACAGGCGCTACAAACAGCTGCAACAGAATGCGCTGCCCGAATGTCTACCACTTTGCCTGTGCAATCCGGGCACGCTGCATGTTCTTTAAGGACAAGACCATGTTGTGCACCCAGCATAAGCTGAAGGGCCCCAGTGAAGACGAACTCAGCATGTTTGCTGTTTTACGGCGGGTCTACATTGAGCGTGATGAGGTGAAGCAGATTGCCAGCATCTTACAGCGAGGTGACCGCATCCACCTGTTCCGTGTTGGTGGTCTCATCTTTCATGCTGTTGGCCAGTTGCTGCCATCCCAGATGGCCAACTTCCACTCACCCACTGCCATCTTCCCTGTTGGCTACGAGGCCACACGCATTTACTGGAGCACGCGTGTGCCCAACAAACGCTGTCGCTACCGCTGCCGCATCAACGAGGATGACGGTCGCCCCCTCTTCGAGGTGCGTGTTCTGGAGCATGGCATGGAGGATTTGCAGTACCGTGAAACTACTCCAGAGGGTGAGAATTTGTACACTGCTCCCAAATTATGTTACATAGTATCTCTGTACTTTTCCCACTTAAAATAACTCTCGACCTTTGACCGTTAATTCACTTTTAGGGATCTGGGAACAGGTGGTTCAGCAGGTTGCTAAACTCCGAGATGACTCATCCATGTTGAAGCTGTTCACTGAACATGTCAAGGGAGAGGAGATGTATGGCCTCACAGTTCATGCCGTCATGCGAATCACTGAGTCGGTAAGAATATGTAACAATTAAAAGTATCAATTTGTCTCCCATTTAATTTTGTCTGTCTCTCCGTTGTAATTTAAGGCCTTTACAAGCCAATATCCATACATAGTAGGGGTTGAAATCTTGTTAATCTGATGCATTTTTTTAATAGACCCAAAAGTTGAGACCTGTGGGCTTCAATGGTTCTACTGTAGATCAAAGTGGATGATTAACATCATTTGTGTTTGTTGTGTTTCAGTTGCCTGGAGTGGAGAACTGCCAGAACTACCAGTTCCGATATGGCCGTCACCCTCTGATGGAGCTCCCTCTTATGATCAATCCCACTGGCTCTGCTCGGTCTGAGCCCAAAGTCCCCACACAGTGCAAGAGGTAAAGCAGCATTATTTTAGCAACATGCCACAAGAAGTTTGCAGTAACCATAACAGAAACACATGTTCTGGTCAGCAGCCTGTTTGATTGTTCTAAAATCGTTGGAGGCTTGGTGTCTTGTTGAAGATGCTTGTTAATTAAAATTTTAACTTTGATGCATAATTATCAGCGGATCATAGAAAAAAAAAACATAGTTTTGATTTATTATCTTATTTCATTAGTTATAAAGTGTGTCCTCTACCTGGCAACATATTCCTTTTGAGTAAATAAACAAGTTAAGCTAATTTGCTCAAATCAAATAGTATGAGGTGATTTTTAGTTAATTCCTCAATAGGTAATGCAACGTTGCACATTAAGTAATACTGTCCCATGTTTAGGGATTTTTAAACTAATTATTTGTTGTACAGTTGTTGTAGACATCTTACCTAAGGACCTTGACTTTCTGAGTGCAACTTACAAATGACTGGATACCTACTCACATGTTCTATATTTCAGGCCTCACACTCTGAATAGCACCAGCGTGTCAAAGGCTTACCAGAGTACCTTTACTGGAGAGCTCAACACACCTTACAGCAAGCAGTTTGTTCACTCCAAGTCGTCCCAGTATCGGCGCCTGAAGACTGAGTGGAAGAATAACGTGTATCTGGCACGATCCCGCATTCAGGGCTTGGGTTTGTACGCTGCTAAGGATCTGGAGAAGCACACAATGGTCATTGAGTACATTGGCACTGTCATACGCAACGAGGTGGCCAATCGGCGTGAGAAGGTCTATGAGGAACAGGTACGCCAACTTAAAACTGGCACGGGTACAAACTTAGAAATTTAGATGTGGAAAAAAAAAAGAATAAGGTTAATTAAAGTGTATTTCACCTTTTTTCTGTTTTCTTTTTTCCTTCTAACTTAGAACCGTGGGATCTACATGTTCCGCATTAACAATGAGCAGGTGATTGATGCCACTCTGACAGGAGGCCCAGCTCGGTAAGTGTTGATTTGGTATTGGTTGTCACATTGTAAACCTTTAAATCTCAATATATTTTTGACTGACCTTAATTCTCCTTTCCAGCTACGTCAACCATTCCTGTGCCCCGAACTGTGTCGCAGAAGTTGTAACATTTGACAAAGAAGACAAGATTATCATTATATCCAGCCGCAGGATCCCCAAGGGAGAAGAGGTGCGGTGCATTAGAGAACTGACCACTACTTAATCTTACACATCCCCTTAATTTGTACTACCTTTTGTTTCAAGTTCATTTTTTTTTTTTAAATCTCAGGAGCCATTAACTGTCTTTGTTTCTTACTCCCAGCTGACCTACGACTACCAGTTTGATTTTGAGGATGATCAGCACAAAATCCCTTGCCATTGTGGGGCCTGGAATTGCAGAAAGTGGATGAACTAACCAGAAGAAAGAAAAATGGAGAATTTCCCTCTCAATGGTGCCAGACTCCTGCGCCAAAGCCTTTGAATCCTACAAGCCAGTGCATAAGCTGTTCTGAAAGATGTGGAGGAAAGCTGCCCTCCTTCACTGAAAGACTAAAGCGTTGACATCTGTAGCCAAAGGTTTGAAGAGCATTAATCAATAAAAGCAACCGACCGCCTCCATCAACAGCAGTTTGATGGTGGGACTAACTTTCATGTTTGGGCTAGTGAATCACCTTATTCCCCCCCCCCCCTCGACTGTTGTGGCTGAAAAACAATCCTCAACATCTACCAAATGATTCTGACCCTCTGATATCAATACTCGTAGTGCAGAGCTCACCTTGAGCTACGACAAAAAGCCATTTTAAAATGCTAAGAATGAACTAATAATGCATTTTAATGTTTTAAGTCGGACCTATTTCCTGTCCCTCCTGACCACACCTCCCCCTCACCTCCCAGAAAAGGCACTTTCCCATCAAGTCATCAATGAAGACAACACGGATATTGGCTAGCTAGACAATCTTGATGTGGCTCTGTGTAAGAGCTACATATGATCGATGGAAAAAAAAAAAAGAAGAAAGATGTAAGTTAATATAAAATTTGAGATGCTATTGATGTGTGGCTCCAGAGGCACCAGATGTTCTGACTGTGTGGAGTCCCAAGGTGGGTTAGTCAGACCCAGTCTACCTCATTGATTTAGCGGGAAATGACTGCTTTGTATGAAAACTGTTAACTGCTACTGTGGAAGGGGGGGAGGGGGAATGTTTTTATGGGCTTAGCCTTCTCGGACAAGCAGGGAATCTTAAGCAGCAGGTTTGCTCTATCTACTCTATGCTGATGATGATTTACAATAATGAGCCAACATAATTATTATTCATTAATTGTTTATACAGAGGAAATATATGACAGTTTTGATAAGATATTGCATTAAAATCACAATCAGAAGCTTAGCGGGTGTCTTGTTTGCCACCAAATCCTCCTGGACATTGATGTAGCTTTCTTTTGTTCCTTTTTATTTATGCGTCTCACAAAAACCAAGTTATCAGCTGTGTGAAAGCACAATAACATCCACCTTTTGAGTTGCTTAAAGACCGTAATGGTGTGAGTGAATGGCTCCAGGATCAGAGGACACGTAGTCTTTGAAGAAGACTTTGCTGTCCAAAATAACCAAGTACACATTTGTTTGTTGCTTCACACATTAAAGTTCCACTTGCCTGAAAACCAGCCTGTGGATGCATGACTACTGTTCTATTAAATGCTTCCCCTCCTTAAAAATCAATCTTTTCACAACTCAACCTTGAACTTTAAATCATGCCTCTTCCTCTCTGTATTATTTAGTGGACTGTTGTTAAACTTTGCTGTAGTAAGTATTTCTCTGCCTGAGTACAGCCTGCAGTGTTTCTACTTCCCCTGTAGTGTGCTTTTCTAGTGCTGGTACTGTCCTCTCAAGGCTGAACTGATGGCAGGGAAAGACTTATTGGAGAAAAAAGGGCATTTGTTTTCATTTCTATGTAAGATGAAAGAAAATAGTCTTTAAAGGGAGCTTTACTAAAACTTCACCTTTCCATACTACTTTGTTCCCCCCCTCCCCCTAACCTAAGACCTCACATGATTTTAAAAATGCAAAGTTGTACAAACTGTATATATAGTATATGCATTAGGGGACAGCAACTCTTTATCCAGCCCCTTTGTAATCAAAGTCAAACGTGTAGAGAAATAAAATTGAAAAAAAATGCAACCACTGGATATCATTTTAACAGAGATAAAGCTGTATATAAATATAAATATATGTAAAATGGCAAACTAATATCTTTATGTATATGAACCAGAGTGTTTTGCATTTACCTGTTTTTCTATTAGTGTTTTTGCTATAAGCTCTCAGAGACAAGTTTGTTAAAAAAATGTCTGGTCTTCTCCAATCAGTCGCGACGAGAAGCCAATGTAATTACACAACTGTTTGGATTCATGCGGAGGGTCGTAAATTAGACATGGAAATCACTTATTGCGTAAAGCAGTACAATGGTGCATAGCATTTGTATTTATGTAATATTGTTCGTGTTTATTTTTCTTTTTATTTATGCTACTGCTTGTTGATTACCAAAACCTGTCCCTTAATCTGTCACAATTGGATTACTATACTCTTGAATGGAACATCTTGAAATCCCTTGAATATTGTTAGTGGTTTGCTTTTTTTATATCTTCCCTATAGAAGTGAATGTGTTGGTAAACCTTGTGAAATGGTTACTTGGCCTAATGTATGTTATGATGTAATACTCAAAGTTAATCCCATACTTAACCTGGTAATGAATTGCACTCTCATAGTATAATGGAAAACTTCTCTAAAGTGGTAGATATTGATCAAGTATCAAGCAGTGATATATATATATATTTTTTGGTATGTTTCTATTACAAGGGAAGACCAAGACATGATGCTCACTGGATTTTAGCCTGAATAATTTTGAAATTCTCTGAATCTTAATTTAAGTTCTCTGCATATCATATAATTTAATAAAGTTTGCTCAAATTGAAGGTTTTTTTTAACCTCACCTACTTTTTAAAAAGATGTTGCATCTGTACAGCAGAGATACTTTTAGGGAATATGAATAAATTGAATGATCATTTTTATTGTATGTGGCATGTTTTGTATGGATATTATTTTGAATTGTACATATTTTTTGCAGGAAGCCAGAGGTTGCATCTCTTTATATACAGCTTTCCCACTCCCTTTACCCTCCCATCTTATTTCTTTGTCTGCTTTTGTTTCTTGTAAAGGAAAATAAAATGCATTTTAAATATGTGCTCATTTTTTGCAGAATTCTAACTTCAAGCAGCATTGACCCTGAGCTTGAAGGATCGTTCTCCAAATAAAAACAAATGTTAAAGAAGCTGTGGGAAAGATTTAGTGGCATCTAGCGGTAAACTTGCAGATTGCCAGCTACTTAATACCTCTTCTCTTTCCTCCCTTTTCCAATTGTGTAGAATAGTCTATAAATAGAACCGACAGTGGCCTTCAGGTAAAATAAAAACGCAAAAGGCCACTCTCTAGAGCAGGGGCCCATGCGCCATGTCGAGGCCGTGCTTTTAATGCGCAGAAGTGTTCGACGCGGGGTGGCATTGCAGAGACAAATAAACGCAAGTCGTCCTCCACCTGCAGCCGCGATATGTATTTGTTTTTAGGTGGTGTAGGCGGAGATGAAAGGGAACATTATTGTCACACTGCAGCAGAGTTGCAGCCTCGGACCCCGGCCAGGTGAAACCAAACTTTAACTCAGGATATTATTTCCTGCATTTTGCTGGGTCCTATCTCCTTTAATGTTGACTTGGGATAAGGGGACTATGCATTTTAAAGTTAATAGCCTACACGCACGTACAATTACAGATATCAATAGAGCTGCATTCAGTTTATTTTTTCATCACGTGACGAACCTCCCCTGTGGGGCGCCTCACCTATTGAAAAACCCTGTTCTAGAGCCAGTGTTAAGTTTGTCCATTTGGGGGCTACTGTAGAAACATGGCGGGCTCCATGAAAGAGGACCACTGTCGCTACCATAGACTGTAGATATATTGATATTGTTATATTTTAACGGTAATTTTCAGTTTTGAGGAACTTTTACATGCAGTCTCAGCTAGTGATTAGCCGAATTATCTGTTAGCTAAACAAACCTTAGCTTTCCGGTGGAGGCTAACGGCAGACCGCTACTGTGGAACCATAGACTGTATACGGACTATGTGTGGAACAGACTTTCTGTCTATGAGAACAGCTCGTGCAGTATCATAAATCCTCGTACATGCGCAGAACAGATTGTGTACCGACTGTCACTCCCCGCTGTAAGAAAGGGGGTAAGCCTCTCTTCTCTTTCCACTGCTGGTAACAGCTTGCCTCGGCTTGCCTCGGCCCGCCTCGGCTCGCCTCGGCCCATTATACTTCCGTTTTCCATTGCAGATTGAGTAAAGCCTCAGCGTGGCTGGTCACTATAGCAACGCGTGATGACGTAATTTTCAGCGCGGGTCACAACAGCACGTCGGCTACTCGCCGCAGCCAGAAGAAATGTTTTGTTTCAAAAGAAGCTGAAGGAAGCAACAAAAATCACCGCTAAAAAAAACAGGGGTTTAGGAATACTGACGGAGTTCAGACGTCGACATGACTGTTGTTCGCCGACACAAAAGGGTAAGTTAAGTTTCCTGGTAACG
>NC_048413.1:14890924-14945924 GCF_013103735.1 Etheostoma cragini
CACACACACACACACACACGCACACACACACGCTCTCCGTCTCTGCAAGATTAGGAATGATTGAGATTTCTCTTGGCATAGCTACCAGAAGACTTAGTATGTGATTGATGCTAAACCCCTTTAATCGCCAGAATGAACAGGAGGAACGAATACAGAAAGCAACACCTGTTGTTTTAAGACAGACTTGAAAATATGCAAACTTGTCCTTAATCCTAAACATTGGTTGTTTGTTAATCTTACCCTTATCTCTAACTGGAGTAGTTGTTGACAATGAAAACACTGCATGACCTCTTGAATGAGCACCACAGTTGAAGACACATAAGAAAAAGAGGAATTTATTGTATATCATCTATATATACACTTTTCAACTAATTATGAAAAGATTTGCACGATGAAATTTAAAAGTATTACTAATGAACAGGATGTCTTATGCTCATATACCCATGGCAACAAACCAAACATGGACAGGAGTGTTTTGACAATTTTGGTTCAACTGACAGCCATCTCCCTATTTTCCCTCCCAGCTCTCCATCTCCGATCTGTCGCTGAATTTCCACCCATGTTAACAGTAGCAGCAACATTTCTGGGATACACAGCAGACGACCCGAATAAAAAGAAAGAAAGAAGACAGGTAGGAAGAGGGAAAAGACATGTCTTAAGTTCATCTACCTCAGTGCAGAGGACCCAGTGTTTGAGACAGCATGCAAAATGGATACGAACATGACACATGGATTCTGGATCAAGTGATGACAAAACTAACATTAACTTAAGTCTGTGTGGACATAACAGTGCAGAGCCCAACAGTGACAAATGCCAGTGTAATACTTTCATAGTTTTGTCTGCAGACAGACTCAAAACTGCAGACAAAGTAGAATGAAAACATGCAGTTTCACTTCCCAGCATGTCAGTTTTTCTAACCATGTGTTCCCTGTGTGTGAACGGTCAGCGGCCAACCTCCTCCGCTGCTCCTTAATATTCCAGTGTCAACGAGAAAGAGATGTCACCCCAGAGGACATACAGTATGTAAAACAGAATTACTGAACTCTGAAAAGAACTCACAAGTTCCAACAAATATACATTAAAAAGGTTGCAGCAAAATTATTTGGGATCAGTAGTACCAACCAAATTGGCATGAGAGGAGCATGTTAAAACTAAATTCCAGCAGATGACAAGTCTATTTCCGGGCACAGTTAGATACCATGCAGACAGAGCAAAGCAGACTTCTGAAAGTACCATTCCAGCAAAAATCACTGTTCAGATGTCCCACTGCTGCTTGTGGCATAAAAAAGGAAAACAAAAATATATGCTTGTTTTATAAACAAATCATATGTACCCATCATCAGTAGTGTCTAAGGTCAACGTCAAAGGAAAACACCCATCATGAGTGTCTTTACACAAAACACAAAAATATATATATTAAAAAAAAAAAAAACAGCATTTTTCATTCGCCTCTTATTTGCTAATGTATGTATGTCATCGCCTATCACCAACGGGGGGTTATGGCAACATCCATATTTGCGCTTGGTATCTTTTTAGAAAGAATGCAACCCCTTAAACAAACATCTGAAAGATCGTGAAGACTTGGACTGAACTACAACATTAAATTCATATCATAGTGGACTCTGGCTTGTCACATCTCATCTCACAGTGTTGCATCAATATGAAATAAAAACTATTGACAAATAAATAAAAGTAAAACCATCAATCAACCAAACAATATCCCTGCCAAATTTCAAACTAACACCAGGACTGGACCACATCCGTTATGTGATACCTGCAGGTGTCACACATGATGAGGAAGCTACAGTTGAGTGCAACTAGTTTCTGTTTAAATGATAATCAAGTGAGGGATTAAAAGACAAAATCTGGCTGTTCATGCTTAATTACCAACCGTCTGATCACTGGATTTGTCTAATAAGCTACAGCCTACACCAAAAGGACATCTTAGTGTCTAAGGAGATAGAAAATTTGACACACGCACGCACGCACGCACGCACGCGATTCTTCTGGGCAAGGTTAGTCCGACATATTTCAGAGAGGTAACAATAATCCTGTCACTGTACAATAGTAGTAATTCCTGCCATGGGAAATGAAAACAGAAAAAGGTTAGGTGGGATGATATTAACAGTGGTGGTGCTGTGGTGTTGCGGCCCATGAAGAAGGGGAGGTTGAAGGGAACAGGGAGGAGACACAAGGAAAGGGAGGCGGGGCGAGAGAAAAAGTCACAAGGGGAAGGGTGATTCTCAGTAGTTTTGGCTAAAAAGGTGAGGTAGGCCTCGTCACAACTTGGAGTGTGGCTTTAAAACTGGCAGGGTTTTCATTTGCAGTCCGTCTTTAGTGTTCGTTTCCTATGGGAGTGTGGTCGGGTTGCGCGTCTCCAGCACGCCTTTTCGCCGCTCACATCTTGACGTCCTCTTCCACACTGAGCTGAGACAGGGTCTTCTTGATGCGCAGTGCTGTCAGTCTGGCTGCTCCATTGGCATACCAGCACTCCCTCATGATCTTTCCCATCACACGCAGTGACTGCAGGAAAGACATTACAAACATATACAAAAACATATATAAAAACTGTAATCCAAAACATTTCAAACACTCACACCTACTATTAAAGCTGGCATCACAATGACCACAATAATTATAACTGTTCTCAACCATGGCACAATTAAATCTAATGGAAGCAATTTAAATGTTTTGTGTATCATTTCATAAATATTTCCTTTAAATGCAGTCTGATCAGGAAACAAAAGCACTACAATTTGAAATAAGAAAAAAATGGATTCATTACAATTTAAGGGGACAGCTCCATTAAGTCAAGAGTGTCCTGTACTGTCCAACTGCCTTTCTATGCAGCCACTGAATGTATTTTTAGAAACCAGTCAGCTGTTGGTATATAGTATATATAGTGTGAAATACCTCGTAGCTTTGCCACCAGTTGGGCACATTGGGCCTCAGTTTCTGGTCACACACCACCTTCCTCATCTCTTCTATGGAGGGGTCAGAGGGCACGAGGTCGTAGTAGGGCAGCTGGTACTCCTCGTGGATACCTGCAGTACACAATGAGGAAGCTCTCAGTTTGTGGCTTCATGCACCTGTTAGACATTAAACTGATTCATTTATTTAAAAAACAAACATTTTTTTTTTCATCAACTGCTGTTTGTGGACGTACCTCCTGCATTGCAGCGACGTGCAATCTCCCAGTACACAAGGCCCAGCGCGTAAATGTCAGCACACTTGAAGGAATCAAAGTGTTTCATGTTGATGGTCTCGTCCAGGACTTCTGGAGCCATGTACCTGAAGGTAGACACAAAAGCACCAATGACAATGTTTATCTGACTGAGTAAACCATCATCAGGCTTTTTTCCATTTTCTTATTCAGTAAGGTTCAAGGAATACAAATTGTTAAGTTTTGGGATAATAATACATGTCTCTGGTCAAAAGGTCTTATATTTTAAAGGCCATTATATCAGCACAAATAAACATCCATCACTAGGCTTTTCAGAAAGAGTTCAAGCTAATTTGCCAATTTGGCTAATCTACAAAAAATAAAAAGGGACTTTTCAAAGTCATTTATTTCCTTCAGAATAATAATAATAATACATTTTATTTTCAGCCAGACTTAGCCTTAAATATCCCTAATGTAGATCTCCATTTGTGTGCTTTTAAGTGAATATGTATGGTAACATTTACCTCTTAGTGCCCACGCGCTGGTTCGGTGCTATATCGATTGTGTCCGTGATTGACTCATGGCGGACCGCCAGGCCGAGGTCAGCTATGGCACACATGCCGTTCTTCTTAACCAGGATATTTTTAGACTTGAGGTCACGGTGAGCAATGCCAGGCTTACCTGCAGGAGAACAGACATCACATCAATTTGTTTGCATCAAGCGCTCAGCAGAAATAGCCACATGCTGGCTTAATGTACATTACACTTGTGCACTCTCATGTCCCTGCTGTGTTTTTATTTGTTTATTTATTATATTAATTTTGTGCTGCACTTCAACGCGAAAGTTCATCCTACCCTGAGTGCCGAGGATCTCCATGTGTAGGTGTGCTAGGCCGCTGGCTGCTGACAGTGCCAGTTTGATCATGCCCTCGATGGTGACAGAGTAGCGGTTCAGGTAGTCAAAAAGAGAGCCGTGCTCATGATAGTCTGACACCAGCCACAGCTGAGTCCATGTACCATTGTCTGAAAGAAAGCACACACGAAAAACACAATTTACATGTAGGACTATGTACACGGAATTCTATTTCAGTGAGATAATGGATCCTTTGCTTAAATCAAAACTGGGTAGTAGAATTTCGGGACATTCACGAATTAAAAAAATATGGATCCTTTTAACCATCTGTACCTCATTTTCATTTAGCTTTGAGAGGACTTTTCTTATTACATGAGTGGTTTTCAGACAGTCCACAATCTTCCTCACCTTTATTGTCTGCGGCAATGAATCCCAGGATGTTTTCGTGCCGCAGCATGATTGTCTGGTAGATCTCAGCCTCTCTGAACCAGGAGCGCTCCTCTCTGGATGAGAAGATCTTCACCGCCACATCTCCTCCCCTCCACTTCCCTCTCCACACCTCACCGAAACGACCCTTTCCTATTATCTCCTGCAGCACGATGGTCCGAGCCACCGTCCGCTGCACAAACAGGGGCAAACCTGAAGGGGGCAGTAGTGAGAATAAAACAAAACATTAGCCAACATTCCCTGTAGATTCTAGGTCAGGTTGGGATCAAGGTGCCTAGTTGAATAATCATTCATTTCGATATTTATAAAATGACAAATGGAATACTGTTCTCGCTAAAAAGGAAAGACATGTTTAAGAAAATTGGTTTTCCAAAACCAAACTTCTTTTTCACGACTTTAGACGCCACATCAGGTGGGCAGCTTGTACTGACCAGAGCCTGACCCGGAGGTGGACATGTCATAGATGAGGTCCTGAAGAGTCTTGTCCTTGGCCAAGTACAGATGGTCACATGATGGGTCCTCTACCTCCAGCCTCTGCCTGTGGCTATAGGCCCTCTGGTGATGCTGGAACAGGAAAACGCCGACCATAAGCAGCACACAGAGAAGGAACACTGGCCCTGCGATGACCGCCACCAGCTCCACCGGCCCCCAGGAGCTCGCTGAGCCTGACCAGTCCTCTTTTGTTGGGACTAGGAGGGCAAAACAAAACAGAGAAGCAGAGGTGGTTACTTTCAATTAAAACAGCGCCTCTGTGGAACTGAAAGAGTTTGGTTGTTTGATGCCTTACCAGGGACTTCAATACTGTTACAGTAATCTACATAGCAGCAATGGGTGTTGAGCAGGCCTTCAGCGCTCAGACAGTAGAAAGGTTGTCCAGGGGGGACCAGGTTGTCCCGGTCGATGCAGATGCGTACATGTTGCTCCTTCCCCTGGTTAAAGTATGTAGAGGCCATGCAGGCGCCATCTGTTTCACACTCATAGCCAGTCTTCTCACAGTTTGTGCAGTTGCAACGTAGAGCTGTGGGAAAGGACAGAAGGGAGTTGAGTAAATACCAATTTATCAGATAGAGCCATGAAAAAGCACAAACAAACAAAAAATGATTCACTTCTCCAATAAGTCCAGCAGGGGGCAGGCTAACACCTTGTTTCAACACATGATCTAAGGAGAGTGGGTCCCATTCAGATGTAGGCTTTTTGTGAAATGCACATTCAGAGCTTGGAGTTGAGGAGCGGCCGCCAGACAGGCCTGGCAGCCCTGAAATTAGATCCTTCACTGCAGAAGAACCCAAACACTCAGGGTGGAGACAGACCTGCCCAGTGGGACAGACAAAGTGAAACCCAACAAGGGAAGAGGGCTTCTGCCAAATCCCCAATGCAGCATTCTGCTTCATTCCTCTCCTCTGTCTCTCCCACACTGACACAGAGAACTGCCACTGTATAAGGTAATGAGACAGGAGTTTTATTAAATACAGCACACTTCTGCGCGGGGACCTATTAAAGGTAACGCAATGGAACCCGTCGCCGCCAGCAAGAACGCACAAATCTGCCACGTCTAAAAACAGAACCAGAGTTGGTTGGGCAATCCAGAGAGCAAGAAACAGCAAACTGATTAGATTCAGAGGGAAATGTGATTTTGAGTCATAGCACACATGCTTCTCATTAGAGTAGGGTCAGCACAAAAGGCTTCTTCCAAGGTTCTCTACGACCAAACAAAGTGCAAAGCAGGACCAGGCAAGGCTGGATGATTGTGGGACTAGTTTTCACTTGGAAAAAAACACACTGAAGCAGCTTAGCTCAACTAAACCCCGTCAGTGATAAAAGACAAACTGTATGACTGACAACAAGTCCGTAAGTCAGGTGAAGAGGTGATCCTTGATCAGAAAACAAACGCTAGACCACTCAGGAATAAACGCTGTGGACTTGGCGAAGACACAATTGTCGTACCAATAACAAAACAGGACGAGACCCAAAGCAGAGAGGAATTTCAATCCTTGTTCTTCCTTAAAAAAACACAAAAAAAAAAAACACAAGAGGCTCAGTAGCAGTTGGACCACTAACTATTTCTGGCCCACAGGAAAGACAAGATTTCAAGAGTGGCGAGGTTCCACTAATCCATGGTTTCTTATCCTAAGGGTTTCTTTGACCACATGAGCTCACTGATCTCCGTGTTTGTACCAACTTTTGTCTCTGTCAAAAGGTGTCAGCAGATTTGAACGCATTCTTGAACAAAATGAGTTGTCACACGATTAGGCTTTTGTGGACTTCTTTTTTCCCTTTTCTTTTTTTAAAAAGTCCAAATGACTACACTGATTGCGCCATCAGCATGTAGAATCCAAGTGGCCCAAACCACAAACCCTGATGTCATAGGAGTGGTTTCCCCTAAATGAACTTTTGGTGGTTGTTTTCTGTGGGGGAGCATTTTTTGCATGTACGATGATGTGTCTTTGCTTTCCACTGACAGTAATGGAAAATGTGTAATACTTGTTTCAGTAATAATTCTCATCTGTTTAGTCTTTGTGTGTGTGTGTGTGTTCCTCTCCAGGAGGTGAGTGGGAAAGTGGCAGGAACTATTGGTGGAGTGTGTCCAAATTCACCACAGTTCGCATGCAGACGGAATTTCCTCCAGATTACACAGAGGCTAAGCAGGCTGGACCTGATAAAGAGAGAAAAACAAGCCGTGGGCCACATCATGCTAATCTGCAACATTAATGGAGCAAATACTTTAACCAAATAAAACAGATGACAAGAGTAACAGCTGTAGGTTAGAAAGCTTGACGACGTTTGTTATCCATCGTCAAACTAACAGACAACTTGAGTCCCTTCTTCCAAGGTCTCATGTTTACTGGTTCAGTTAAATAAATCAGCTAGTGAGTCCAGATAGGAGCCAATTGGATTGATCAATCCTTAAAGTAAAGGTGACATTTGAAAAAGAAAAAAAACCAACACACACACAATTGTTTTGAGATGACTAGCCTTATAGTTGCACTGTTGTAGATTTAATGTCCTTAGTTTTTCTCATGAGAATCAGACTGAAGGCTATAAAATAGTTCTTACGACCGGAACATTGCTCCAATATACAGCAACAAATTAACAACAGCAATCTGATAAGAACAGCATGATCTGAACAAAACAGGCACATCCATCATGAAGACTGTGTGTGGTAAGACACATGGTACACAGACTTACACACAGAAGCTCAGAAAGAAAACCAAACATGGCTGAACATGCACGCACACACACGCGCATGCACGCCATGGTTGGTTTGTGGTCTACCAAGAGTTTGATTTGTGGCAAGTCTTCCCTTTCGTTAAAGGCTACCTTGTGAATATACCATATGTAGCCTGCTTCCACAAAAAACAGCATCAACACCATGGGCGGCCCATATGGCAAAGATCTATTAAAGAATGACATTTTATGCATTGATAGAGATAATAAGAAATCCAGTTCCTTAAATACCAAACCAATCAAGGTTAAAGCAAAAATCCAATACTGCCCCAAAAAAGTGCTGCTCACAGATTTGCAATATTGCCCATTACAACCAGAAATATTAAAGGGAAACCTCTATAGAAATCTATCTACCGGCTGACAAATCACTGTGATATCACAGAATGCAGTATCACCATGTTCTTAACAACATTTGATAAAAGATGGCACAATGTGAAACCAAGACTTTCAAAAGTAATGAAAATGTAAGTTGAAAATGAAGGTCAAGCAAGACAGGGAGGGCACTTGTACATAACTAATTCAAACAATGTCAAAAAAAGTACGCCTGGCCCTTCACATTTACTGAAATGCTGTGTTGTTTGCACAGTGCTCTGCGTAACTCACTGGATTCAGAGCTGTAAGTGTTCCTAAACTAGACTTGAAGGAATAATATCAAGCCTAAATACACATGGATCCGAGTTGAGGCCGGGTCTATGCGGTTTTTAAGTGAACTTTGCTCTTGTATCCACATAATTGGTGGTCTTTACACTGGTCCTTTGTGTGGAGATTAAGACGACATGAGGAGGGATTGGACTGGCCCTGCACAAACAAAGAGCAGAGTGGGGGAGCACACTTCTGCGTGGAGCAGCAAGGGGGGATGGGTGGCGCGCAGGGAACAGACCAGGGCTAACAGTAAATGCCCCGATGTTTGGGGGCTGCCCCGGGCCAGACAGGATGGGGGCTGGTCCCAAACTGGTCAGAACAATATGAAGGGGAGGGAGCAGAGGGGGTAACGAGCGGGATTTACAGGGGCCCCCAGCTGCGGTTGGGGTCTGCCCAAGTGACCAGCTGCGACTGTCATTAAAACCCAGTCTAGACTTTAAATAAAACGGGAGGGGGTAAATAACAGGAGAAGAGAATAGTGAAAAAGGGAGAACACAGCCCAGAGAGCAACTGCTTTAAGCTGCGAGTGTGTGAAGTTTGTATCATTCCGTTCATGTTGAGACAGGAAATGGCTGACACAGAGAGGAAGGGATTAATTAAACATTGTTGCCATATCCAGCATCGCCTTAACTTGGACCCAACTGAAAACCACAGTATAGTCCCAATCCAAACACCTTTACACATTAACCTTCATTGTGTGTATGCATGTGTATATATGTGAGCTACTCATGCAGAGCAACCCAGTCAAAACACTTTCTAGTCTGGTAAGATGATAAAGTCGGTGGAAATTACGTGTGCTTGGCGCCGGGCAGTGGGTTTCTGGGAGCTAAGCAACGCAGACAGAGACGGTCGGTACGCACGTGTGTGTGTGTGTGTGTGTGTGTGTATGGGGAGAAGAGCACCATTACCAAAATGCACTGGCTGAATGAAATTAGATCCATACAGATACCAGACTGAGAACTGATCAAGACACACAGACACAAACACAGAGAGAGAGAGAGAGAGAGAGAGAGAGAGAGAGAGAGAGAGAGAGAGAGAGAGAGAGAAGATCAATGCTAGGGGAAGGAGGAAAGTCATTACCTTTGTCTGCATCTCAGGGTCAGATTACTGATCTGATTCTAGAGTGAAGTCTCTGGGGCTGAGGCTGCTACTACTATCTCTACTAACCACTACCCTCTAGGCTACATCCCATCCTGTCTGTCGTCTGCTGCACTGAATGTTTTCAAAGTGTAAGCAAAGGCTCACTTTGGACTTTATGCTGCTGCCCGAACTCCCAAACTGGTCAATGTTGCGTTTACAATGCCCCAGCATGTTGCAGTATGGTGAGCCAATGCATCTGCCATGTGATTTGAGGTTAATACCCCTTCTAAGTATTAGCAGACCAGAGACTTAACAATTACTCCTTTTTCTGTCTGTCTTTCTACAATTGTTTAGAGCTGGGTATTAAACCTCAACAATGTTTTGTTACAGACCAAAATAACCACAGGCTGATCAAATATTTCCTGACTTAAAACCGACATTTTTTAGGCAGGTTCTTTTGTGTTTGCTGTGTTTAGACATTACATATTTGAGAACTTTGGCTTCTATGTCAGAGAAAAACATGTATGTATTTCTCATAAGTTATCTGAAATTTAGCATCAGTGCTGAAACTCTCTTACTCAGTTTCCTCCGTCTTTTACTAAAATCTAATTTCTTTTGGAGACGCATGCATTTTAAGAACCAAATACAACACAAATATTTTTCACAAAAAAAACACTGAGAAAGAGTTCATGAATACCATCTATGACAAAAAACTTTATATTGTATATAGCAATGGCATGTATGGGAAAAACAAACAATGATTAGCTCCCGTTATTTTGCATACATTGCGTATGAGATTATGTTCTAAAACCAAAACAACTTGTTCTGGTCATCAAATAGTCTGACCGTAACGCGGTGTTGGCACAGGAAATACACAGGGAAAGTCCCAATGACTTGTGCTTGGTTTAATATTGAAATTATACACTGCAATTAAAGAGAAAAAACATTTCCAACTCAAAAGGAGCAACTTTGAATATTGGAATGTATTGCAAAGGTGATTTCTTAACTGCCAAGTGAAACACACTCTTCTGTTTAAGCCAGTGTTAACATGGAGGCCCGAGAAAGGTGAGAGATAGAAGTTTGAATTCTACTTCAAGCACTAGTTAAATAATCTACTTTCACACTCTATTCCCAGGCAAATGATTTCCTACCAGCTGCCTTTCGCTGGATCACACCACTCAGTAGACACACCTTCAAGCAGTAGATTACGAGGCACAGCATGTCTAATCTACATTCCAACAACAGCCAAAAAACAAATCAAACACTTCTTCAAAGAGACATGTAATGGAGGATGGGTGTCAGGTTCTGTCCTATAGACATGAACTCACATAGCTACCGGGCCAGTCTGCGTGCACTGTGAAAAGAACATCTCTCTAAGTTCATTTAAGGTATGACACAAACAGCAGATTTTTACCAACGACACATGACACTACACATCCCCTTTAAACAAAGTCAGCGTGCCGAGAGTAAAATAACAGAATGGAGAAGTGGGCAACCAAATGTAAACATGCTGCCTCTGCGGTGGTAGTAATCCCTTGTGGTCCAGCATCAGTAATGGTGGAGCTGGGTCAGTCTGAGGCTACGCTGTCTGCTGTAGCAATTAGGACCTGTGCCTCCGGACCAACGGAGGTCATTACAGACACTGGTCATTATGGAGGGAAAACTAAACCCCTCCCCAGACCTAACTGGACAGTGACTGGCTCAGTGCCACATTATAGGAACTGTTGATGAACACTGGTTTGTAAAAGGACGATTTGTCCGGACCAGGGAATAATCTGACAATTTATACAGAGGACGTGCAACCTAATTTAATCAGAATGTATTTGCAGGGATCCTATCAAACAGGCCTTGACAACTGCTGCAAATTTAGGAAAAAACAGAACAGCTTTCTCCTTTTCAAGCTTGAAAATAGGACCACCCCCTCCCCTGTCCACACTTTTCTCTTTACAGAAGCACACCTTTGAACCCAATAAGTTCCAACCTATCTCCGTACCTTCCCTAGGCTCTGATCTAATGGGCAGGTGCACACATGTTCCAATCTGACTAGCTCATGCTTACTCCGCATTAACTCATTAACATCAAATTTGACATTAAACAGCACCTTTAGCAGAGTTTAGCTCTGCACAGGCAGTTGAGACGTAGGGACTTTTCGGTTTCCAATCACAATGGAGTGCAGAGTTCAAGAGCAGGAGCTCATCTAACCAAAGGCCTTCCTTTAACCCTAGAGGGGGGAAAACACATCCCAATCTAAAGCTTGATTCAGCGCCCTATGGGTGGCAGTGAGTAAGTTAAAGCAGAAGTGGGACCACAGATAATAGAGTAGATAAAATTCTGAAAAAGCACCAGGCCTTTTGTATGACAGAGATAGAGAATAGGTAAGTGGGAGGAAAGCAGAAAGAGAGGGACGCGCCCTACCTCACGGCAGTGTAGTTGACAGTGCCCATATCACATTGCTACTGTGTTTAATGCACCCAGGCAGACTGCGTCACAAAAGGCATGTAATGCCCATAAACTAGTGATTCCTAATCCTTACAAAGTCAACATGTGACAGATACATCAAGCCTGTGAGTAAAGAGTATTCTCACAGAAACATACTACCCTTGCCACAGGCCTGGAATCCACTCTTGCGCAGCTACTTTCAGGTTTGTCTGGTTTCAGTTCTTACATGGTGGAATCCATTATATGGTGTGAAACCATGACTCCAGACAGACTTGTGGGTCCCTTAAACGGCAGACCTCGCCATCTGGACAAACCCATCATCACCCCCTGTCTGCTCAGGCCACACACACACACACACACACACACCACTGCTAATATTGGAGTAACCCAGTCAAACAAACTGATCACTTAGGTGTAATAATCTTTCTGGCATAGAAACCTTGGCGCACTGGACCCTTATCTAGACTTAGTGGGGAAGGAATATTTATACAATTCTTGGAAGGATGATTCAATAGTTTAAAGCTGTCAGGATATTTATCCTGGCACACAGAGTTGTCTTTTTATTATTAAGTTTATCAGGTAAGTGGCAAGCGGCAAGTTGCAACAAGGTAGGACAAATGGCAAAAACAAATTGGAGGCTTGCGTAACCCACAACATGCTTGTGTCTCAGTTTAAAATATATGAAATCCTAATGTAAAAGTGTGGTTTTTCGAGTAAAGCTCAAGATGAGTAGACATGCTGCAGAGGCAAATAAGTTTAGAACAACATATATGGCCAACTGAGGCTGTGTTGTGGAGCTGGGCATCAGCTGCCCCAGCAGACGGGGAACATTCAGACCGAAGCAGCCCCATAACTGGCGCCTCAAAAGACCCCACTTGCCACATTTCCATCACAATGAACCCAGACTTCAACCCTGACTTCTGTCTGGAATAGCTGAATACACGGCTGTTGTCACCCTATGCCAGCATTCACTTTCTGCCGGAGGCCACTAAGCAGCCTTTTCAGTCCTTACAAATGGACACCAATGGAAGAGCTGCCAGTGTTTACTCTCAAAAACACATTTCATGCACAAAGTAGGTTAGGCCTTCATTCAGCGACTCGTTTCTGCTCTATCCAGTGCACAAAACTGACCACATTGCACAGGTTTAACAGTCCGCTATCATTGCAGTGTTGTGTCCAAGCAATTTACAGTGATACCATGACATTATTTTGAAAATATTGTTAGCATAACAGCAACAGATAACTTAACAACCTCAGTCAACTGTAGACTTATCAGCCACTTGGTGCACCTATAAGCCATAATAAAAATAATTTTAATTAAGCATTGAAGCTCACAAACAAAGCACCATTATAGTTTGTGTTCAACTTTAAACAGTTTATTATCCAGTTAGCTAGTCAATGCTAGCTGGCGCCTCGAAACAAACAGCACCACCATGTTGTTGTTGTTGTGGTTTAGCTACTTGCTCCTTGTTCAATAAACGACCATTCACATGTAGGGTTTTAGTCAGTCGACAAAAGTCTTAATCAACCACAAACAAACAAGCAGCGTTGGTTCGGTTGGTTTTCATGTCGTCGCTAGCGAGACACGGTTAGCCAAATTCCCGACACAGAGCGCCATGACGATGAGCGACAACAGGCGATGCCCAGTCCAGGAAAACACATCGAGACAAAAGCCGGAGAGGTACTCTGTTGGAACTTACCATTACCGACTGCCACTAACCCGAACAGGGCAAGCAGTGTTAGGGCAATTTCTTTCAGAGACATTTCTTCAAAATTCCCATCTCTCCACGGTTAAATGAGTCCAAAGTATTTCGTTATCAACGCGACCAGACCTGAAACACAACCACAGTCCGACCGCACACACCACACCGCCAAACACTAGCCAGCCAGCCAGCCAGCCTGGCGAGTGACGTGTTTAAAGGGGTGTGTGCGTGCATGTTTAAAGGGGAGGGCTTCCTCCTGTATGTCCCCTTCTGCCACCGAGGTCACGGCTGTGTGTTAAAAATGTTGGATGAATTACAATCTTCAAGTCTTAAATTATTTTCAATAATGCATTCATGCATTATTTTCAATAATTGACTGTTATTATTACGGAAAATGTTAAATCACAATGTCTTTTTAAACAAGAACTAAAAATTAGTTTGAAATGAAACATGCCAGAATGTTTGCATTCTTTCTTTGCAAATGACAAAATAAAACAACAAATGATAAGTTATGTTGTTGTCATAAAAATGACAAACAATAAGGGGCTTCATGTCGAAATGATGAAAAAGGTGAAAACTGTAAGAGAGAATAGCCTACGGTAGGCTACTTAACTTTTTATGTCCCTAAGATTATCAGACTAAATGTTTTAGGTAAATTCAGTTTGGATTATTCTTGGCTTTCTGATTTAGTGTTATTTCTTAAAAACGTGCTGGTGGTGAATGGTCTATTTGAAGCAGAAAAATGTATTTGTATTTCTTTTCATGACCTAAGAAATGGGTTGCACTCATTCAGATAATGTTAAAGGGGGTGAAAATAATCAGATGACATCTTTGTTGTTTTACCTTCATTCAGTAGCCCCTTGTATTTATTGAACAGTAAATTATGACTACTACTCTACATTATTGGTTTAGTTTTTATGATTATACAAAGATTTTTTTTGACCTAAAGATAATGCCAACCTATATGTGTTAGGTTAATACAGTTCCCCCCCCCCCCCCCCCCCCCCCAATCTGATTATTGGTTTCAAGGCATGGAATCAACAGCAACAACATTAAGTGGTTACATGGGTTTAATCTTCTAGGGTAAACGTGGTTATGCTCAGTATATGCATTCCTAAATGAGGTTATTACTCAAGACAGGACTATTGTTCCAACCCTGTATACCCAGAAACAAAAATGTATTCAGGGAACACACTGGGTCTAACTAGTCAACTTCCGCTGCCTTATTGAAAATCTAAAATAATAAAAATAGTCTTATATGAAGATATTTTTGAAACAATGGTACAAATAGTGAACACATTTAATGACTGATAACATATTGTTCAGTCAAAATGCTTACACAGGGTTGGTCACCAAACTCATGACTCTAACTTAAACTTATTCTCAAGCTAATATTTAAAATCAGGAATGACATTCAGAAGTCCTGTAAAGTAACGTGAGCACTAGGACACCTTTTCTTTTATCATGGATGCAGGTTAGAAGGCAGCAGAGATAAGAGTGGATAGGCCTCATATTATTGGTCTTCCTGCATTTGTCCTGGCACCAGTATTAGGCTCAGATATGACACTGTCCATCCATATTTGTCCATCCATATTTAATGACTGGTCAATTATCACACAAATCCCTTATTGATATTTTAGCTTTGGGGCACTGTAGCAGTCTAATCTATACTTCCTATCCCCGGATCAAACCTGTGAAATCAATGTGGTTTGGACAAAGGTCCTTCCTGTTTCCATGTTATGTCAGACAAGATAAGATAAAACTTTATTGTCTGTTAACACAGAAAATGTTCTTGCATCGACTGCTCCGACAGTTAACAGGTAACATTAAAAAACACAAACATTAAAACAAGCATCCGTATGTTCACCCAACAATGTCTGACACATCTTCATACACACACACACACACACACACACACACACACACAATGATACACAGATTAAATGTTCAGGAGGGGAGATAGGGAGCTAGATCGCATATCAGATGCTGTATCAGACTTTTGATAAAGTCACAGCCGCTTGCAGTTTGTAGTGAGACAGTGTAAAATAATCCTGGACCTAAAGATCGCAAAAGCTCTTTTGATCCAGATCCGTCCAGGGTTTTCTCTCAGCTTAGAGACCCAACCTGTCTGTTCCCTGCTTACACAACCAACTGCCACTGCTCGAGATTGTAGCTCAAGAAAAGGTGAAGCAGGCTGTAACAAGGTACATTTGGGACTTTATCTGTGTCTGCTTTTATCAACCGTCCTCTTGCTAGCACTCTCACTGATCTATCCTCAAGCCTAATTGTGTCTGCATAGTGTCCTCTGGGGCTTTATATCTGTCCATTATCATCCCTGTCCAATTTATCTCCACATTTCTTCAGTTTATGCTGTCTGCTGAACAAATCCCTCTGTCTCCAAAGAGCCAGTTGGAATGATCCCACTGTGAAAAAGAATACGCAGAGGGAGAAGTGAGATGGGCTTCTGCACTCAGAGAGGGAGTTTGGCCTCTCTGATACATGAACAACCCCCATGTGGTGTTAAAAATAACCAGCGCTTCATCTGACTGGCCAGACAGACTGGGGCTTTGAGGGAGTATTATCTCTCTAGAGTTTGTTCAACAAACAGGCAGACAGAAAACACATGCATGCATGCACACGCACACGCACAAGCACACGCACACGCACACGCACACACACACACACACACACACACACACACACACACACACACACACACACACACACACAGTAAGTAACAAGTAGTTTTTGATTTTGAGAACAGATATTTCTGTCCTTTCTAAATAGTTTTTAGTTAGGAAATCCTGATATTTGCATTTTTGTTTTACAGTAAAATGACTAAATGAAAGGTTGTTAGTATTTTTTACTGTTTACAGAATATCACTTTAAAACTTACTAAGACTAATGCAGTAAAATAAACATATACATCTTTTAATGTTTTTTTTCATGTCCCATTAAGTCCCTATTCAGTCAGGCTTATCTTACATAAACCTATTTATATTTTCTAGTTTAGCATCTCACTATGTGATGTCAGTCTGACTGACAGAAAATGGGAACATGTTATCTTACATTTCATGCAAGTGACACGTCGGCAAATATTGAATCCCCTACTTTCCCCTGACATTGATTGCCAACTGTTAAATATAATTCAATGTTGTGATGAAATATTGGTCTCTAAACTTTTGTTTAATAATTTTAAGAAAATGAAAACCCAATCGCAATACTGATAACTCCTTAATTTTCCGAGGAATGCTGCACTACTGTGATCAACAGGGATCAGTTTGTCAGTTATCTGATGACCTCTACTGGTCAATGAGAGACTTGCAAGAAGAAGCAGCGTGCAAACTGTTCAAAAATACAATCCTTTATTCAACATATACAATATAACATGTCTGTTTGTGAATTCCTATACAGACCATAGTAATGGTGATAGTACAGAAATGTAAGAAAATCCTTAAAAAATGTTGTGTCATAATTTTCTTAATATAAAATGTGTCTCATTGTTGAATAATGGAAAATAATACCCCTATAAAAAATATATGTACAATAATTCCAATGGTGATATTTGTTTCACAGTTTCAATGCTGTTAGAATATGTACAACTAAATACCTCATTGTGTCTGTGTGCAGATAATGAAGGCTCATTTTATATAAGTTAAATATGCTTACACAACAGGTAATGTGCTTGGGTATGAACATGTTATAACTTACATATTTCCTGTATTCATGGTAAAAAAAAAAACACCAAAGCCTCCAAGCTTTCTTTGGTAATTTTTTGGAAAAATCCATTTGTGAAATCTCCCTGTAAATGAGAGAAAGTTCAGAATTCCACCCTCCTCCTCTTCTCGATAAGATGATGAGTAATTGTGCTATGCCAGAATTTCCTTTCTGTCATGACAATTCAGACAATTATGAATAAAACCCTGTGTTTTTAGAACAGGCTATACATTCTTTGGTTTTATTTATTCTGCTTTGCATTAGCTGAACATAAAGAAATATAACTTGAACTAGTTTTCTTTTTGGGATCTTTCGGTTGGGCACCAGAAATACGGCAGATTAAAATTAGGCTACGCAAAAAATAACGGCCTTCTAGACACCAGTCTAGACACCACTGCTCCAAGTCATATGGTTTTAATAGAATGCAGTGACTGTGTGAGCCATGAGCACAAAATATACTAATGATTTGCACCTTGGGCTGTTGGAATGTGATGCATAATCCCTTCTGGCGTTTTCAATTGTTTGTCCCCATTTCATCCTGTTGCTCGGGTCTAGATGTCCTGCTTGAGTTTCTCAATGCTGAAGTCACTGTCATGGTCCAGTTTGGAGAGTGTCTTCCTCACTCGCAGAGCTGTGAGGCGGGCTGGTGGGCTCTGGTACCAACACTCCTTCATGATCTTCGCAATGGCCGACAGGATCTTGACACACAGAGACAAATGGAAATCACCAGCTGGCCATCGCAGTAGAATGAAATATTTGTGTCACCATTATTATGTCTCCTATAGAGCAGTGGTTCTCAAAGTGGGGTCCGGGGATCGCCAGTGTTCTTGAAGGAGTTCCCCTTTTTTAAGTTCCAACAAAAAGGCGAATCATTTATTTTCACTATAATTTCCTCCATAAGTAACACAATGCCAGATTGTGACTATTTTGCTCATGAGTTTCATTCACTTTCTGTAAAAAAACACACATCTAAAAGCAAAAATTCTATCAGGTAGGGGATCCTGGGACAAAGTCTTATCAGATGGGGGCCCGTGGCCAAAATTGTGTCAGTTTAGGTGTCCTTGATGTGAAAAAGTTTGAGAACCACTGCTATTGATTATGTGAGTTGTACATCATCAAGTTTGTATTGTTATGTGTTTGCTTGCATGCCTGTTTATCTGACATGACAGTGTAAATTTGAAAATATGTTTGTGCTAAAAGTTGGAAATGGTGTGAAACCTGTGCGGAGAATGATGTGGTCTTGGAAAATATAATTGCAATTGCACTGCATTGTGTGTGTGTGTGTGTGTGTGTGCGCGTATGTCATCAGTTGGCCTACAGGGTGGGAATGGAGCCTGTTGTGCAGACTGGGCTTTTGCTGGTCCACACACACCACCTTCTTCATCTCCTCAAAGCTGGGATCTAAGGGCACCATGTCAAAGAAGGGTGGGCAGTACTCTTCCACAATTCCTAAAACAATTCAAAAGAGAAAAAAGACTCAATATGCAGTTTCTTCCCCAGTTTAGCAGAATAACAACCACCAAACAGTTAAGACAACAATCTTGGTTGTGGGATTTAGTGTGTGTACTGTACAGTAATACCATGTAATGTATGTGTGTATATTCAGATATCATCATATTGTAGGAAACCTCATTATCAACCTCATGAGTAGATAGCCGTTAAACCCCTAATTTTACCTTCTTATACATTTTCAGAACACACATCTCTCTTCACGCAAGGCCTGAAATAGCACACTTGTAAATTGAGATAGTCTGTGGTGGGAGTTTTGTAAAGTATGTTTGACTAAACAAAAGTGCTGGGATAAAGATATCAATTCCCTGGCGACTACACTGGGACGAGTTCTGAAGGTCTGCTGAGTGTGTGTATGTATGTGCGTGTGTATATCTGTGTGTGTTCACATCTGGACTTAGTGTGTTTGTGCCCATGTGTGTGCATGGGCTACAAATTGTATGAACAGGCATCTGGACTATGTATAAGTGAGTGCTGACACCAGATAAGACTGTTTATAATTACTGCATTGCTAATCATGGGAGAGGATAGTAGACAAAGACACAGACTAGAAAAACAGTGGAGTGCTGAGAGACATAGAACTGACTGCCTCTTATGTATACAGAGCTAGACAGACATGACAGAGAAAACACATTGATATATAAATATACTGTCCACCATTTTCTTCCTGAAGTTTGAACAGCTAAATCTCTGCAAATGACAGTTCTTCTTACCATTGACAATGGTCCTGCGGCAAATTTCCCAGAAGACCAGGCCCAAGGCCCAGATGTCAGTCTGCTTGTAGGACTCAAAGACGTCCATACGAATAGTCTCATCCAGCACTTCCGGGGCCATGTAGCGCTTGGTCCCCACGCGAGGGTTGTTGCCCACATCAATGTAGTCATGAGACTGAGAGTGTATCACAGCCAAACCTGACGAGAAAGTAGGCACAGAGAACCGATGTAACCTTTTAATATATAGTAAATTACAGAACTGTTGAAATCAGCATGAAACCGCTGTTTTGTCTCACTGCATTAATCCTAATTATCAGCAAGTTGAAAATACATAACTAGAAGCCTATGTTCGGGATCTTTAATAGGGGGTCCGAGAGCCCTAGGGGGTCTGCAGAGTGAATGGGGGCAACAAATTTCAGAAGTCTTACCATGAATCCAAACATATTATAAGATAATATAAATCCCCACTTTTACTGGCCTAGGTGGTCACTAAGGCAATCCACAGATACATTTAATCCTAAGGATTCACTGTGCCACATGTATTAAACGTAAAAACATCATAAAACTTATAAACATGATTTCTGAACCACTCCAACAATTATAAGGCTATTTTAATAGCTTATGATTCTATGCAACGAAGGCATGTATAAAGGCTTCAGGCCGCCCTACACGTGATTTTAGACCCCGTTTATTATGCAACTTCATCTTATACATTATATTTTTTTTAGTATTTCATTTATATTTATATTCTGTGCTTTGTGACTGATTTTGCTGCTGTAAGACCGGAATTTCCCATTTTTCTTGGGATCAATAAACATCTATCTATCTATCTATCTATATGTAGTAGGGGGTCCCTGCTCCATCTCTCTTTCAGTTAAGGGGTCCTTGGCCTAAGAAACGTTGAAGATCCCTGGTTGAGTGGATTAATTGTGATTTTGCTGTCCTTGCTTCTACACAACCCTCACCTAGGTCAGCGATGCAGCACTGTCCGTTCCGCTTTACCAGAATGTTTCGGCTTTTCAGGTCTCGGTGGGCGATAGCTGGCTTTTCCTGTGAGCTGACAATCTCAGTGTGAAGATGGACCAGGCCACAAGCCACAGACAGGCACATCCTGAGGCAGCTCTCAGGCTCCAAGCTGTTGCACTGCAGGAAGTCGTAGAGCGAACCCAGCTCATGAAAGTGGGTGACGAGCCACAGCTGGGTGCTAGAATTCTTGGATGTCATGTCGGAGGCTATAAAACCTAAAGCCAGAATAGAATTTAACAATTTCAATGTCTTTCTTTTTGACACCGCATCTTTATTTTCACAGTAAACATACTTTGAACTTGAATCTGCTGCCATACCTAGTATGTTGTCATGTCTCAGCTGTACAGTATTGTAGATCTCTGTCTCTCTGAACCAGGATTGCTCATCCCTAGAGGAAAAGATCTTGACAGCCACACTCTCCCCCATCCAAGTTCCCCTCCACACCTCTCCATACCTGCCTTTACCTGGAAACAGAGTGATACAATTACATGTCTGCAAAGTAATAAACAAAACCGGGCACAGAAGAGCAGCAGTGGTGAAGGAGACTGACCGACACACTGGACAAGTGAGATTTGTCTGGCCATAGTCCTTTGGACCAGATAGGGCAACCCTGTCCCACTCCCTGATGTACAAAATTCATCAAAGATGTCCTGAGACAGAGACACAGAGGTAGACCAAATGTGAGCATTCAAAAACTTGAACATCTTTTGATGGAATTTTGCTTTAGGTTTCTTACGCCATATGTGGGGTCATCTCCATCAGGAACCTTGAGCATGGTGGCATCCGGGTCACCATGGACATCATTTCTCAATCTGCCATGTGTACGTCGGAAGCGCAGGAACAGCACCAGACCACACATGCTGACAGTTGTGATTAAAAGCAGCAAAGACAACGTGATCCACAGCTCTGGACGACTGAGCTCTGGGGGAGTGGTTGTCGGTTCTCCATACGGATACACACACCCATTCAGGCGCGCGCGCGCGCACACACACACACACACACACACACACACACACACACACACATTTTCGTTGAGAACATTTCAGAACATTGAGGAGGAGAGGTTTTGAATGATCTTTGATTGAAGTTAAACACGTTAGTAACATGACATTCAGTGTGTCATCAGTCCAAAAAAAGGAAAGCCACACAGTATCTATTTGCTTAAACTGACCACAAGGGGGAACTTGTTACTATCTAGAGCAGGAATCTTCAACAGGGGGTCCAGCACCCCTTGGGGTTTCTCAGAGTCACTGCAGGGGGGCTCTATTTTATTGTTAATCTTTGAAAGTTTGAATAAAAAACAATTAAACATGAGCCCAAATTATTATTAGAAAATCTAAATCCCCTATCTTACTGGCCTATAGGTAAAGTAGTCACTAAGGTAGCCATCCACAGAGACAGTATTAGCTGAGAATTCACTATGCCACATGTATGTGTAACTTATAAAATCATGCTGACAATTATGCCAGTCAGTTGTTTGTGTCCACTAGAGTCCCAACCTTTAAGGCACTCTTAAGACAACTAATGTTTAGTTTTATGTGTCGTCTGGTCAAGTCAGAGTAACGTATTATTGAAGCCCTAGTCAGTCCTCTAAAAAGCTGTTATAGACACACTTCTAGATTAAGACAACATTGGTGCAATAGGCTGTATAGCCTACAGGCGAATATGGAATTATTATTTATGTTTGAATCTCTTTTTTAATACTTTTTATACGGTATGATGTGCAATATGGACCTGTGTCTGCAATAAAGCTTTATATATTATTTTAATAGTTTAAAATGCACTAATAAGGTATGTAAAGGTACATATGTAAAGGTATGTATGCATTAATCCATCCTACATTTTATTGTAGGCCCAGTTTAATATGCAACTTCATTTCATACAATATGTAGTAGGGGGTCCCCGCGCCATCTCTTTTTCAGTTAAGGGGTCCTTGGCTTAAACGTTTTTGAAGACCCCTGATCTAGAGGGAAGCTGTGAATCCCATTCATTCAAAGTAATGCAGGATGTGCACTATACTGTGACAGAGAAGACTTAATAACACTAAACTAAGAGACTCCATTCCACAGTGGTCAGATTAATGATGATGTTACAATGTTAAAAAAATATATTTTTGTTACTGACTAATGTTTGGTGGGGGAGTGGTGAAGGCGTTGCACAGATTCTCTCGGCAGCACTGCATAAACAAGGTCTCCACTTTGCTGGAGCACTGCTCCATGGAGTTCACTTTGTAGAAACAGCCCCTCTCCTCAGTGCCGTCAACCCAGGAGTAGAAGCAGATGTATCCTCTGCAAGTTCCATTCATGCATGTGCCTTTCTCATTTTCGCATGTACATAGCAGCCTTGCATTGTCTTTGGAATCTGAAGCACAAGGAAGAGCACACAGACAGTGTTGACAAAAAGGCAAGTCTAACATGTCAATAGCAAATTGAGAAACCTACGACTGTTGGTTGATCTGGGAAATGTAAAAGAAGAGCAAGGCCAAACACACAAATCATGCAGTTATGGATCAGATCATTTAAAGAAGATGAAAAGTGTAAGAGTCCACGGTGAGTGTTTGTATCTTGTGTAAATTTACACTTGGATATTGTCTTTATTCCAACACCCTGTCCTGACACAGAAGAGACTGGTGGTACAGTGAGATGGCAGTTAGCATGATGTCTACACATAGCGTGTGTACATAGAAGAAAATGGAAAAGCACAAAGACCTGCAGCAGAGGCATTCTTATGAACACAGTTCTGTTTGAAACAACACTCTACAGAAAGTACATTTAATCTACAAAAGGAGTGGAAAAGCAAGAACCCCTCCTTCACAAATTATGAAACAGGTTAAATCTGCATTACACAATTTCTGACCACTAGGTGGCAGAATGACTGTGAGTTGCCTGACCACCTGACACCTAAAACCAATATTCCTGAGCCTTTATTTGTCCACCATTACCTGAGTTGATATTTGACTGTCTTCACCAGTCACTCATTTACTCTGCATTTCAAGCCAGGTAGGTAGTGTACAGTACACTCTGCCTATTTTTGCTTGAAACAGCTGCCTATTGTTTTACACTGGATTATTGGTGAGAGCCATGAGACTGAAACCATACAGTCTATGTTTCTCCTGCTCACACAAAGAACTAAAAGCTGCATACTGACTCCTCTGCCGCATTAGTGACCTTTTCATAATAAAGTAATGTGATCCATGTCTAAAGTTTTCTTCAATGGAGCTTTAATTGAATGGAACGGAAGGCTCTTTTCAACAGTGAACATCATTAGCTCACCTGCATGAATAGCAGAGGTCCACAGAAATGCCCCAACTAGCACCACTGTCAGTAGAGAAGAGCTTTCCATATCTGTGAAACAGGAACACACATGAATAACAGTTCACACAATCAAATGTTGATAATAGAATTAATGTAGAGTTAGTGAAGTATTGTCTCTTTGTTAGAAACTGCCATAATAAGAAATCAGAGATTTAATTTGGTGCATTAGGAAAAAATAAGGAACTGACATTTTAACTGTTATGTGACCTGAATTTACATTATGTAACTTAATAGCCTCTATGAGGAGCTAAGCAGTGGTTTTAGCCCGGACTCTTTGGCAGAGGAAGCTATGAGGTCAAAAACAATAGTCCAAGGGCCCAGCCTGTCTGCCTGTGTTGTAATTGCATTGAGTGGGAAAAAGGGGCTTAGGGGAAGGAGGCTGTAACAGCACATCAGAGTGTTTGTGACTGTGTGCTGAGACTGCGTGTGACGCTGCGCTACCCAGGCTCCAGGCCTGTCGACTCTTCAACTGGACTGCGCAGAGTAAATATTGATGGCTACGCTTCCTGCCATAGAGTGGCCCCACCCGGCTGGCTGGCGAGACTCAGGTCTGCACATTGTTTTGGGCTGAACTGCAGAGGGTCACGCAAGAAGAAGTGCCATCATACACAACTCTGCCTTTCTCACAGCTGAAGCACACTATAGTCTGTTACTTGACACCCAGGTAAGCTTAGATGTGTTAAATTCAACTTAAAACATTAAGAAAAAGTAACCAAATTGTAGTTTAAATCACTGTAACTACTGTAACAGAGCCTACATTATTATTATATCGCTACATACACCGTGCCAAAAATGAAGTAGGTAATGGAATGCACATGTTTCCTAAAGGCCTCTTAAATGTTTCTATGTTCTGTGCACAATTTAGACAATAACCTTTCGATTTAATTTCAATTCCTTTTTGTAATGTCGCAATCTACTTGCTACCAAGGAAATGAAAATGGTGATTTTTTTTTGGGAACATTAAATAACTTACAAACATAAGCATACAATGTATCTGTTTAGCTACAGTATGTCTATCATCTAAAAAGCATGTATTTTGGAAAGGCTGTTGTTTGAGAGAAGAGAGATGAGATTTAGAAGTTTAACAGACTGTGGTTTCCCAGGGTCCGCTGGCAGTTTCTTTAACCATCAATGTGAGAGTGTGAGGAGGATATCATTCTTGCAATTTGTATTATATGCAGGGCCTAAGGTCGGTCCTGTAACCTCTGAGGTGGGTGGGGCTTATAATAAATCTAATATGTGTGCAATTGGATAGACTGAGATAGATAGGCCCAATTGGGCGGTGTGCCATAGAGGCTGCCCACAGTTCAAAAAGGATACAAGATGTTTGTTTACAAGACAGCTGCTGCCTACAACTGGTACTTTAAGATGTCACTGGTGGCACACAGAACAACACATGGTTTTAAATGTCTTAATAGAAATACATTGTGAATGCACTTTAAGTATCTTCTAAGACCACATGTGCAAACAATATTCCAAGGAAAACAACAGGTCACATTGATTACCTGTAGACCAATACGTTTTCTTACCCTGAGGGCAGAGATTTATGTTGTGAAGACATCACAAAACTACCCAGTCTAATGTCAGTTAAGAGCAGACACTGTTCTGAAAATTCGTGAGGTTGAGGTAATGTGGGTGACAATCATTCTTTACTTGAGGAAAACCTATAGTACTGTATGCTTTAGGGTTGTACTGTGTCATTCATTGGATCAGTTACAGTTGGAAAAATGTCAATGCAACTGCTATACTCTGGTAAAATAGACCAAATGAATAAATCCCTCTGGCTTCAGCAATATGAAATTATATAAAAGTTTATATTCAATTTTTTCTTTTTACACAATACTGTTATATATGTAATGTGGGATTACTGTCCCACATTACATCTTAAATGTAATACTTCTTGTGTATTATATTTATAGTAAAATTTAAGTATGCTTTCTAAATAGACATTATTTTAGATTTGCCATTGCTCGCTGCAAGTGAACAGCACAGCATGCTTTATCATCAAATATAGTAGGAACATACATTTCAGTGCAGCAATGAGAGCCACAGATAAAGGGAAAGGGTAAACCCATGTTCTCAAGTATTATTTTGTGAATCTCAAGAGGTCAATAAAAAAGAGAGCCATAATTTGCTTCTTTGAAAAATGATGTACACAATACATAAATACATAAAGCAAACATAAGACATATTTCAAACAGTTACCCTCCTTTAGTTCTGAAGCATCTACAGATATATTGAAGTACAAACTACAGGAAGCCATCACCTTCACCTTTCATTAAGTCGTTTCAAATGTCACTGAGGAGTTAAAAGATATACTTGAATATCTGTATTTTTTTCTGATCAGACCCTTGGTGTCTGCTTTTCAAGTTCCAATAATGTTTTACCTGTTTTTGTTTTTTCATTCCGTTTTACATGAGACATCTGATAAAAATGTCTGACAAACTATGTTTAGACCTTCCTGTTAGCTGTGAGGCTCCAGCACAAAATATGAAACCACTGTCAGAGACGCTTTAGAACAGAAATAAGACACTTCCTGTGTCATGCAGCCTACATGTCAGTGGTGGTTTATCTGTGGGTCCTGTGGAGGCTTAGTCTAAACACAAATCCACCCACAGAATGAACTTATTCCCAGAGGAGGAGCAAGACTGTTTCTTATTTCTCTAGCTATCATTTTTATCATGCTGTAATAAGATAAAGCAGTAATCACGCCCTCCATCGTAGGCAGCCTGACTTTAGACTCCAGCATACTTCCTCTCTGAGGTCTCTCCAGTTTCTCTCCATTCTGTCCAACCCTACACCCTCTTGACCCAAAGGGAAAAGATCCATTGTCATCTCTTCCTCTCATCTACAGAGCTTTAACTCTGGAAGGCAAATCTCTCATTCCATCTGGATGACTTTGTGGTTATAGTGGTTCCAAAAGCCCCTCCACTGGGCCTCATCACACCAAAAAGCCCTATAACTGTCTCTAAAAAGTAACTTTCAACAGTGTTACTGTAAAAGCTTCTATTTTGTGGTTTAAATGGCAAGACTACATCACACACAGTTAGTTTTAATGACACAGCCACACGTGTATCTCTGTGCTTTAAGTGGTAAAATCCTCTTGCAACTGTCTGCTAGTTACAGCGACAGACTGATTGTATCTTCATTTCACGAACAAAGCAAGGCTTGGCAGACTTTATGACTCAGTTGCTGTCTGCATGCTCTCACATGCATACCTATGATGAATGCATGTCTGGGAAAGAAAAGCCCATATATACCTCAGACATACTATGCACACAAATTGGTGTTTGCTGCAAAGTACTTTGTAGAAGAAATGAAAAAAAGAGAAATATATGTAGATGTGGGAATGAGAATGAGTGACACACACCTCATGTCATGGACCAACTACAGCACCCACCGGACTTTTATCATAACCTATAAACGCAAAGGGCAAATGTCTCTCCTAGGTGTGTGTGTGTGTGTGTGTGTGTGCGTGGGGGGAATACAGCTATTCAAGTCTAAAAGACCAATGTCGCCACAACCTGCACGGTTCAAGAGATGTGAACTTTACACTCCAAAATGTTTTGAAAGGATCTTGCCACAAAGTACAGGTCAGTGGTGCAGTAAGGATTTAGACAAAAGTAGCCATTAAACAACGTAAAACGCATTCCATTACAAATAAGCTCCCCATTCATACCATGACCAAATGTGCTTGTGGTATCAAAAGTAGCCATTATGCACCAGAAATGACCCCTGTCACTGTTTTATTATAACATGTATTATATCATTTAATGATTATTAATTATATAGGCAGCAGTTCAATTATGTAACTGGTTGAGGAGGAGCTATTTTTAATAACTTTAAATCTTGCTACTTTAATATTTGCTTCTAAAATGTAACGGAAGTGGAACAGATTATCAGGTGGATATAGCCTAGGCCAACTCATAAAAATACCTCAACATTACAAGTATTAGTTAAATAAAGGCTACTTTAAAGTGCTTTCCACCACTATACTGACTGCATCACAGGAGATGGCTTTAAGAACATAATATACTGCTGTTCAGTTGTCTTTGGGACAAGTAGGACACTTCTTGACACCTGTCCTGTTCACATCTGGAGACACGTGTATGGCGCTGCCAAGGTAGACTTATTAGCGTTGCCGTTAGCTGAAATTAGCATCGTAAGATGGTTAGAAATCACAGCACAGCGTGAAACACCAACATGAAGAGAAAATGAGGTTTTACACCATCAGCCTACCTGTGTTCTACTCGCCTTTTAACTTGACAGACGCATCTCCCATATCAAAGTTAGCAAAGTGTCCCCCCAAAGTAGTTCAAGTCCAAAGTAGATTATTTAAAATTAACAACTTGCTCCATTTCAAGAGTGGAGTAAATCGTTTGAAGTTTCGTTTAAACGGCTCACTTGCAGATGTTCACATCCTTTCCTGCTTCGGTGGCAAACAACCCGCCGTTTCTGGTTCGCAGTTCTTCCTCTTTGCTACAAAAATGAAAACTGACCACTTGTTTTGACAAAAAGTGATACTTTAGTCTACATGTGATAGAAGTGAAATATAAAAAAAGGGCGGTGTCCTGGCAAGACGAGAAAAAGTGGTCTGTAGGCTATCTCATCTCGGTCCAAATCTGCGCTGATAAACCGACAACATCGTCGTCGGTTTGGAACCAGACCAGACTCTTTCCGCTGTGAGAATCTCACAAGCGAAAGCTCTCTGCAAGTCAACTCCCAGTAAGTAGGATGCTTTTGTTGTTGTTGTCTATTAGTTCTGATCTAAAGGCTAGATTACAGATTTTAAAGTAGGCTAGTATACACAGCTTTGTCCCACCCCTTATTGTCCCGTACAGGGTCTGGAGCCTGGAATGTGTTCTCATAGCGGTTTTCCTGTTCCTTGCTAAACCTCTCATTTTCCTTTCCCCCCTGTGGATTGCTGTCTGCACTTCACCGACAGGAATCTGCTTCAAATACCCCACTATATAGCCTAATTACATTTCTGTGTAAAGCAATAACTAGCCCATTTAACCCACTTTGTGCCTTCCATTTTAATCCATAATCCTTTTTATTTTTTTTTATTTTTTTTCAAATTCAGGGTTCGCTGGAGGCTTTACCATGTATTTTAGCAACAGTGATGAACTTAAAGATCCCCTCCAGACATTTTTTATTTATTTTTATTTTCATATGAAAATTCTTTGCTTGGAATAATGATAAGTGTCTGATACATTTTCTTTTCCCACAAACATTTTTTATTACCTTGTTAAAAATTACCATTAGGCCTACAATACAATCGCGAAGATCTCCGTTTCATTCTCTTTGTCAGCACCTATGGCCAAAAGCAGTAGTTGCAGGTGTGTTTTTGGATCTCACTTTCTTTTGCCTACATTGGCGTTCTTACACTTAGTCATCTTGCCTCCTTGCTTTGCTACATCATAATTACTACGGCCACTATCAAAGTAAAAATGAGTCGGACATGCATCTTGAAAAAACAAGTTACGGTCCACAAGTTCTGGGGTCGTTTTTCGGCAGAGGACAGTCTCGAAACTGCACCATTCTGCAAAGTGAAAACAAAAAATCCATTGAAAAGTATAACAATAAGCACAACACATTTATGAGTGGAGTGGGATTTTAAGATTAATTAATTTCTTAAACTACTTTATACTACTAATCTGTTTGTAATATATTTAGTGAGTATTGTAAAGCTTATATCTCTTCAAATTAAAGAAAACACAACAGTACTCAAGTGCCTTTCTGTTACGGCAGTTGTGGCAGTCAAAATGTCTCCTAATGGTCAAATACATTTGTCTCTTGGATGTCAGATAGACTCAGTTGTCTGAAAACACTTCATTCAGCAGAGCCTGAGAGAGATGTCTTCATGTCTGTAATATAAATCCCCCCCCCCCTTGTTCTCAGGCTGTTATCTCTCAATTTTTGGCTTGCGGTTAAAGAAACAGCTGGAAGCTCTCACATCAGTTGTCATGTTGGAAAAAAATAGCAAATTGTTGTTTTTAAAAACAGTACTTGTTTTTCTTTTCTAAATCTCTGTGTTTCAAAGAACCATCTGTTCTTATTCCCTTATGGTTTTACATTAAAAATCCTCAATTGTATAATCTAGCCTACTAGAGTAGAGGAAATATATTGCTTCAACAGGCCTTTTATACTGTGAGTTAGTCATATTTGTGTTTCACAGTGTGAGTTAGTCATATTTGTGTTTCACAGTTTGATACTATATGAGTATGTGTTTACAGTCTAAGACATAGACAGGGCTAAAGGCTAGATAGATATTTATGTTAGCGCTGACCTCAAGAAAACCAAGTTCCCGTCTGGGAAGAGGAGGTGAGCCAGAACACAAAAAATATTATGTGAGACATTTGTAGACCCGTTCTAGCTTCATTTTCATTTATTCTATGAAACTTTGAATCTTTACACAAAATTGATAGAAATAATTCCATTCAATATTTTTGAAGACATCAAAGTAGCCATTTTGACTTTGGTTTCCAATTCTGAATATATGGTCTTTGGTTACCACCAATAAAAGCTAGTGTTATGTAATGATACTGCACATTGGATTAAAAGATTACATACAAGGGTTCAAGGCCACCCCAAGCCCCTCCAGAGAGCGCATTGTAGGTTTCTTTAAGAAGCTCAAAGTAACTTTATTAGGAGAGAGTAACCAAGGTAACGCGCCTTACATAAAGCTCATCCGTCACAAGCATGCCTGTTAAGAAAATTTTACATTTCTGCGTGTCAATAAATTATAAACGTCATAAAATAGGAAAATGTTTCAGAGGGATGTGTACATGTAAGAGCAGTGCCTTTAAAATGTATTATTATTTCAGTTACTGTACATCAACAAATGTGTAATATATCCTGTAACCACACTAATGGACAATATTGTGATTCTTTCAGATCACCAAATCAGAGGTAAAGTGCAGTGAAAAAAAACAAACTCACTTGAAAAGCTCAGTGAATTTATTCCAAATACATTTTCATCTGTCTCACACATCATGAAGAAGAAGAAGAACCTGAGCTTTCTGTGTCTTTTGCTTCCACTTTAAAATAAATAACCTCAGAATTGAATTGCTCTATTTTTTTTCTTAGAACAGTATCTAAATAAATAGTTTTTTAACACTTTTAAAAATGTTTAGTCATAATAATAACAGGTAGTGCAGGTATAGCTTAATGAGTTATAGTTGACATATGTACAGAATATTTTAAAATGCCCCAAAGCTAGCTGCACACCGAACGAGATTTCTTGTCTTGACAGATGTTCAATGTATAATGCCCAATGTATTATTAACAAAATATTTCCTGAGTAACATTGTGTACAGATAGTTTCTGTGCGTGGGTATCTCTGCACATGTGAGGTCTGCTATTGGTGTCTAAAAAATATAACAAGCAGCAATTTTGGTGTCCAATACAAAGCCCATCAAACATGGTACATTAAGCACCGGCAAACTTAGGACTTGAAGACTTCTGAGCAGTTTTTCTTATGATCAGACAAAATAAAAAACTTAATTTTTTCTGTATCCTCACAGCTAACATCAAACATGCCACAGCCAAACAGTTTGGAGTATTACAATTCTGTCAAAAAGACATAAAAAGGCATCCAGCTACATGTTGCATATAGAGAAGATTGGATTACCATTTAAAATAAAAACTTTTGATAAAACTCAAAATAGTGACTGATTTCATTCATAAAATGCTGTGAAATGGACTTTTACTTGCCCTGGGAGTTGTGTTTGAGGGATTGTAGTAAACCTCATGCATGACTTTATCACAGTGAAATTCATTGAGAAAATAATGCCTCATTTTTGGCTTGATGAGCGTTTGGACGCTTTCTGTTTTTTCTCTCGTTCTTTTTCCTTTTCCTCCTGCTGCTTCTTCTCCCTCTTTTTTTCCTCCTTTGCCTCCTTGTACTTCCAGACAGGAGGTTCCAGGTAGCCCTTCTGCCTTTTCTTCTTTTTCTCTTTCTTTGGAGTGGGTTCCCCAGACTTTGTCACTTCAATCTTAGGAATACAGCCTGATGGGAAGATGCTGTTCCTGTTTGCTATGATGTGGGGAATGAAGCTTCTTATGCCACCTAATGGTGGGTCCTGGCGGCAGGAGGTCAGGGATACTGAGGAGGCTGACACAACAGTGGGAGAAGCTGACGTGCCTAAAGAGCCTTTACTGTGGGACACTGTGCTCTCCTCCAACTCCTTGCGGCTGTGCTTTTTAAGCAGTTCAGGGACGGCTAATCGTCGTTTGCCAATCTCTGGGGGGCTTGTGGGACAGAGTGGACGACAACCAGTGGCTATCAGGGGGCTGTGGATGCTTGTGGTCATACGCACCATATGGTCCATGACTCCATTGTCTTGGGGGTCTTGAGGGAAGCTGAAAGAAAAGTTGTCTTTTAAGCGTTGCCTCAGAGCCTGGCAGCCTGTTTTGGTGGCGGTGGCCGTTTCTACCAGATGCTTAAGCTCAGGCCACTCAGGAATGTAGCTTTCACAGAACTGCTCAGCGACAGAATGAGCCTGCAGACGGCGTAGTCTAATAAGAGTTTCAAAACGTCCTGTCCTAAGGATCCAGTCCTTTAGACCTCTCGATTGGACCAGGTCCATTGCATTTATATCTGCACCTGCATATGAAAAAGGGAGTACATATCAGGACACAGTAAAAACAAGGGAACAAGTTAAAAATGATTGGATGCTGAGGGACGTGAGGAAATCAATTGTTCCTCCAGTAAAATGACCCCACCTTGTGGTCACTTTCGGAGCATAGTTCATTGAGTAGATGTATAGCTTAACACTAGAAGTAAATCAGGCCATTTCACAGCATGGTAAAATAGGATATAGGTTGCAGTTAGGTGAAAAAAATATACTAAAATAAGGCCAGAGTTCCGCGAATTGGTGCTAAAGCTATCTAGTTGTTATAATTCAGTTTAATTTACTAATAGAGTAAGATGTCTGTCTTTCAAAGACCCTTGTATTGTGTTAGGGTCAATTTTTACCTGTTTTAAGTTCAGATGTGTAAAAACTACCATTTACTTATTTTATTGGAACAAGGCTTCATGATATCCTCAGACTTGGCTATTCTAACACAACAAATTTAAATTAATTGTAAATGTCTCAAAAAAAACAAACATATCTGTGGTTATGAGTCAAAAATGACCTGGCAGAAAATACTGAGTCCAGCTTTGTAGATGAAATTTAGCTCAAAGGTCCCCAACCACACCGCCCACACACCCCATTGTCTTCATTATTGGAAATACAATGAGTGAAGTTATAAACGGGTGGTATATTTTAAGATCGAAGGCTAATAGAGCCAAAAAAAAAACATTAAAAAAGTTTTTACATGTAAATTAATACATAATAAGTTGACTGTGAGGTGAAAAACACAATTATGTGTTGACTTATGAATATTTTGTGCTGAGTTTAATCACGGGTCAAATTTGACCCGTGATTAAACGTTAACACTATAAATGTGTGTAACTTTCTAACAAAATAAAATGTTTAAAGGTGACCTATTGTATACTGTTTACGTATTCCTACTTTTATTTTGTGATTTTACTAGAACATGTTTTCATGCTTTAATGTTCAATAAACACTTTAATTTTCTCATACTGCCCATGGCTGCTGCACCTGGATTCACCCTTTGTATGAGATGCTCTGTTGGAGCGCCTGTCTCTCCAGTCCCCCCTCTCAAAAAGGCCCAGCCTGCCTCTGTGCAGCTGGAGACTGACTGCTACAGAGTATATAGCAGTACTTTGTACTGTGAAAAACCACCAAGAAAGGCTTTTAAACCAAATACTACACAACAGGACATGTTCCAGCAGTTATTTGACCCAAAATTGGGGAGAAATGACCAACACTGGCAGCCAAGATTACAGCTACCTGGTGTTAGCATGCAGCTAATGTGACTTGCAACTAGGGCTAGGACAGCATGGAGTTTTTTCTACTGTAGTTGAAAAGCAAGAAATTCCTGCGCTGGTGCAGTATACCGCAACCCCCTTACAAGAGTAGCATAAGTTAGAGCGAGAATGGCAGGTTGTCTTAAGTGAGTGACGTCAGTGCCCGTGTGGTTTTGCGCAAGGAGAGCGATCAGTAACGGAGAGTAGCGTATGAGTGCTGCTGTGAGGAAAAGAGAGAGGAAAAAGAGATAGCAAAGTTGATGTAAGGTAAGTTAAGAGTAATTAATAAAATACCAAGAGCTAGAGCTCCTCAAGACACGGTGGCTTTATCTGTTGTCAATACTGCCGGTAAAGTGAATGGCGTTACCCCTGACAAAACGTTGGCTTAAACCTTAGCCTCCAACAATATGTTACAGCTTGAGTGCAACCCGTCTAGCAGCTGAGCAGGCAGAGAGAGGAGAGGGCGACACGGTAGTTTGCTAACTTGGTGCTCTCTCTTCCAACATAAGCCGTTCTGCATGCAGGCTGAAATTCAAAAGTGTTGTTTTATCTCGAAAAAGCTCTAAACAGAAGGAGACTCCGCTAGCTACTAGGCTAATGTGCAATGGTAAACACTGCAACTGTAATGTTAATGTGTCTACCTCAGCTGAGAACCGCGAAATTTCTTCGACTTCCCTACCTGTATGTTGTTCTGTGACATGGAACATCGCCCTCCCCAAGTTGCAAAAGGTCAGATTTGCTCCCTCTATAAGTTTTGTTTAGAAAACCTTGAATCCATGTAAGACACAATGTCATCAGGCACAATCCATGCCATTAGAATCAATTAGTCCATGTCATTAAACACAACGTGACCGTGCACACGTGCAGGCCAAAGTTTTTTAGCGGTGATGACGGTGACGAGCTCAGACTGGCGGTAGGCGTCACATGACCGCGGTATAGCGATAATATGGTAACCGTCCCAGCCCTAATTGTTACAGTGTAAACACTGCAGTTAGCTTAAAAAACGCTTCAGTAGCCTGCCTAGAGCAGATCCCCAATCATTGAAACCCAGCTCTGTGTGACGTGACACAGAGCAGAGAGTAGAAAAAAACATGGAAATTGTAGCGTTCAGAACATTTAGAAATCTGCGGTTTTTGCAACAACAAGGATTTCTCTTAAAAACGTTACCTTATTATTTGAAGCTTTGGCCACATTTAACATGAACATCCAACATTGTAATAATATAGATATGACAAAAAATATGGAAATGCATAATAGGTCAGTTTTTGAATTAATAATCAGGGCTTTAAAACAAATCCAAGAACAGCACACACATATTTCTCTGCCACGCAAGGTTCACGTTTGCCTGTCAAGTTATCTGAATTAAATACTGCAAAGTTTATAGGAGGTCTTATGTACCACGAACGTACCATGCATTAGCAGGGCAGACACACACTCTTCTCGGCCCTGCAAGCCTGCCTTGATGAGGGCTGTGAAGCCGCGGGGATCCCTGACTTCGGTGTTCACACCAGAGTAGTAGTTTAGGATATAGTTCAGAATGTTGATAAAACCTGGGTTGAAAAACAACAAAAACATAATGTTAATATTGGTAGTTTGACTGGAGACTAGATGTTGAGGTTATGTGCTATATGTGTCATCAGAACAAACCTGACTGGGCAGCAATCATGAGGGCAGTATTGCCATCGTTGTCTTGGTGATTGATGTCTATTACTGTGCATGTGTGCAGCATGGTGACAATGTCTATGAATCCCTTCCCCACAGCCAGCATCAGCCCATTCTGAGGGGGAACAAAGTAAAAATAAAGGGACCTTTATGAAACCATTAAACCTTTTTGGTTGCAGAAATACAGATTTTTGGTTTTTGTTTGTGTCAAAGTCACAAAAGGAAATATCCATCTCACCCTGCCATTGATGTCAAGTTCCATGGCTTCATCTTCAGTGACTCCTCTCTCCAGGATCCTGCGCAGGGATGTGGGCTCATTCCTAACGCAGGCCTCATACAAAGATTTAGCTGGCTCTGTATACTTTTCCTCCCTTTCATAGTCGGGAAGTACTGAGTCATCAGAAAGCACACTCCATGAGTCAGAATCATCCAGGAGGTTCACCGAGTCCTCAGTTGGGCCTTCGCCCAGGTGGGGGTCATAATTTGCAGTGGCCATGGAACCCTTCTGCCAGGGAACCCACCTGGGTGTCAGGTCTACTGCACACCACCCATATCTTGAATAGAAAAAAAAACATTTAGTTTTTCTAGATTTCCCTCAGGCATGTGACATTCATGACTTACCACCAGCAACTGTGTGCCTATCAGCAGGCATAGAAAACCAAGTATTACTGGCCCAGTTAAGCAGCATGAAGAGCTAATTTTTATTTTAGGTGATTATAATGCTATTTTTGGGTGCAAGTGGTAGGGGAATAGCCCCAATGGCCACTAAACAAATGCTCTGCTCGGTGGTCACAGACTGCTGATATAAACATCTGAAGGGCAGTAAAGATTTGAACCGACATACAGTATCTCATGTGCCAATTCAGGTACTTTCAAAAAATGTGTGCTTATCCTAATGTGTGTGAAAGCTATTGGTGATTGCAAAAATATTTGTGTGCATATGCATTATGTTTAGTGCCATCCCGGGTAGGATTGTGTATAATTTCTTTTCTTCCAAATAAGCATTGTACACTAGTTCAAATATGACTACAAGACTAATAACAAAACACTGGCACCCTTTGAAGTTATCACGTTATCTCTGATGACCTGCAGGGCCTTGTGTATAAGGGACGGTGCTTAAAGAGGATGACAAGATTCATCTCACCTCTGGCCTTCTATTGGAGCGCCTGATCTGTAAGTCTGTGATTTACAAGATGGTTAAGCTGACTGTGCGACACGTTTTTTGCCACTGTTTGTTTACTAGCTCAGCCCACCATAGATCAGAAGAAGAGAGTGGTTATGCCTTATAACATTTTCACTATTATATTCGTTAAGGTAATTAATGCTCAGAAATGTGTAAGAATGTGCATGACATACTGTATATAAACATTCATGTGAATTATGGCATAGGAGGAGTGTACTGGGTTAAGAAAAGTCATTTACACTGCACTGCAATACAAGTGCAATAGGATATCCAGTGGTGCTTATCTGGTCTAAATCATTAAACTATACAAATACAAATGTAATGTTTTTATGTAGTACATTTTTAAAACAGTCACGACACTAATTCTCAATGCTCAGGTTCAGGATTAGAGCTGCAACTAAGAATTATTTTCATCGTCGAGTAGTCTGTTGATTATTTTCTCTATTAATCAATTATTTGTTGAATAAAATGTCAGAAAACGGTAAAAAAAACTGTGACGTCCTCAAATGTCTTATGTCTAGATATTCCGTTTACTGTCATAGAGGGGTAAAGAACCAAACAAATATTCACATTTAAAAAGCTTGAATCATGAAACAATTTCCCCCCAAAATGACTCACCAATTTATCAATTATCAAAATAGTTGGAGATTAATTGAATAGTTGATGACTAATTGATTAATCAGTTCATATTTGCAGCTCTACTTAATATAACAGACTGAGTCTTTATTAATGTTTTGAAGAAGCTGCAGATAAGCACGTGAAAGAGCTTGATTGCTCTCTAGTGAGGGATTGAGTGTTTAAATTGTAAGGATGCCTTGGCCCTGCATACATCACCACACCTGCCACCACATCCACACACTAGGAACATAGTCACACAGATTGCACAGAAGCAGCTTTACACCTGCTGACAATTTATTAGAGTAATAGCGTCTTTTGGATAAGCTCTCGTTAAATGCCAGATAGAACTGATAGAACTCCTTTAATCCTATACACATATGTTCCTATTTCAGCATTGCGTCATGCAGAAGAATGAAGATTGCTATCACACAAACATGTCTCTCTCATCCTCCTACTGCAAAAACATAGAAATCTCCTATTTTAACTCTGCCATTGAGGCCTGAGCAACACTTTGGAATCTAAACAAGCTTCTTCCAATGAATCCTTAATTTGAACCGTGGAGTGAAGATGTAAAAAATATATAATTTGTGCCAAACAAAGTGACTTTTTTAAAATTATTTTTTAAAAGAAATAGGAATAGTAAAGTCTCACCCTAAAACAATCCAGCCATGGGTTAGTCCTCTTCTGTTTTTCTCTAGTTTTTTGAATTTGCTCTTGGTGGTTAAACCATCCTCATATGTTGAACTTTCTTATGTCCTGTTGGCTCTTGACAGAAACTGGTTAAATTAACGTTTCCCAAATTGACCTTGGCTGAATGCCTTCCCACTCCCTCGATCTCTCCTACTGGCCAGTTAGGTTGCTTCATCAGCCGGCAATCCATCCAGGTCCCAACATAGACCCTGCTGTCTTAAGTCAGGCAACATGCTCTCTCCCTCTCATCCTGATTATAGAAGATTTAAGGATTAAGAGAAAGAAACGGACAGCAGCCAACTTTGCTCCCTTTACAGTCTGCTGTCTCTTTCTCCTCTCTGTCGCTGGTCTTCACAGCAATCTCTGAATCTGTCCATCCACAGTTCTCTGCTGCCCGTCTGTTGTGTCAGAGAAAAACTCCCTATCTGTCCAAATAAGTGCTGTGATAAAATCATGGAGGCTATGGTTTCTTAATCTGCTCTCCTGCTGAGGACCCCCTGCTTGAATAATTTTAGTGTGTCTCTGTGATGGGAGACAGCATCTTGGGTCTGTTTTCCCATGGAAATCCATTTGCTGGGACAAACAAACTAACCCTGCTGTTACTCTAAGCCAGGGGGCCTTGCTAGTAATTATTCCCATGAAGGGCAGGACACACACAGACATGCATTGAAACACATGGACGTTCTGTGATGCCTGCCGTGCACACAAATGCTAAAGTACGAGACGCTATGCAAATACAAACACAACTCATTGTACACCGACACAGGTGCTGTAAAAGCTGGAAGCCACTAAGACCCCCCCAGACCTCTTAGGTCATCTGGGACAGGTCTGCTTTCTGTCCCCAGAGTCAGAACTTAACAGGGGGAAGCAGCGTTCCGTTTCTATGCTCCTCATATCTAGAACAAACTCCCAGAAAGGTGTAGGTCAGCTGCAACTCAGTTCTTTTAAATCAAGGTTGAAGACCATTCTTTTTGATGTTGCCTTTCTTTAAATGATGTTCATTTCTTTAATGTTTAAATTCTTATACTGCACTGTAACTTTTATTCTTGTGTTTTATCTGTTTTTTTAACTGTTTTTTAACTGATTTTATGTAAAGCCCTTTGAAATGCCCTGTTGCTGAAATGTGCTATACAAATAAAGCTTCCTTACCTTGGGTTCCAGTGTCTTGCTCAAGGACAATTTGACATGTGGCCAGAGGAGGCCGGGATCAAACTGCCAGTCTTGTTGTTGATGACCGACCCGCTCTTCCTCTGAACCACAGCCACCACACAACAAAACAGACTGACACTTTTTCACTGTTTCAGTTCCCAGAGTTTCATCAATATGTGATTTAACTGTCTTCTTGAGCTCGTTACGATTACTTCAAAAGAAATATCAAACGTTGAAATATATTGCAATTATAAAAAAAACAGGTAAAGACACCTTAATTAACTTATTTTTACTAGTTTCACATTGGTTCAAGCGCTCTGCTTGAACTGTGACCACGACCGTTTTGTTCTGATGGCTGAATTCCTTTTGTGTACAGAAATGTCTTGGTGTATTCATAGCAAAGACAAAACGACAGGGCATTAAAGGTGCATGTAAATAGAATAACCCTGATAGTGAACGGAAGTAGGGCCAATCTAGAACTTTGTGAGTGGGTATTTAGCCTGCTTAATGCAACAGCTCCTTTTTCTTAGAGTGACATTGGCACAATGCCCCCTTCTGATCAAAAGGGGGTAATGCAGTGTTTTGACATGAGCCTTGTGCATGTGGTTCAACAAGACATTTAGAGACAGCTCAAGTTTAAAATAACCATACAATGACTCCTCACTGTAGGTTACAGTTGCTGTCTAGATAACCTCCAAATATATCCACAATCTTATAACAAGGCACATCTTGTTCGCTCTGAACTTACATGTCTTCACTTTGCACTGAGTGAAACCATTACCGTGTGCGAGCACTAACGAGAACTATTAAAGAGCAACATTATTTTGATATCAGATGTCTATCACCACAGAGACCCAGCTTGACTGAGAAAATCCACTGTGACAAGTTGGACACTTGTTTAAAAGCATTTTGATCCTGAGAATTATAGTGGCTGATCCATCTGAGCCATCTGAAGTGGACACACCTCCAACAACGTAATCTCACTAAATCCCATCAAATGCCCCAACCAATTCCTTATCATAAGCTGCCTTTTTGGCTGTGAACCATCAGATCGGACCTATAGTGGCACACTAACCTGGCCCATTACTTAAAAGGTGCCGTGTTTATAGTAGACCCAAGTGCCTAAGTTGGTTCTCGACTCCTTACTGATATAATGAAACACAGGAAGAGGAAGAAAGGGGCATGGTTGGGGGTGAAGTGTGTTTATAGCTGGTGAACGGCCAACACAGAAATTAAATTGATAGGAAGTGCAGAGGAAAGGGAAGTACGTTTGGCACAACAGGGTGGGGTAGTGGTGTGTGTGTGTGTGTGTTTTCCCTTATCCTGTTAAATATACAGGAAAGATCCAACTGCTTTTCCAGATGAGGGCAGCACAGCACACTTCAACTGCAGCAGTTTCTCTCAAAAGAAAATCCAACAGATTTTTATAAATAACTCCTAAACTGATGAATGAGTTAAAGAACATTTTTTTCTGATTCCCACCTCCTGATACTCACACTTTCCTTTTAGGGAGAGTTAAAAGGAAGACGGAGGCAGAGAAAAGGCAGAGTTATTTTGCTCCTATTCTGCAAATTCCTCACAGAGTCATTCACTCATCACTGCAAAAGGCAGTTACACTTCTCCCCAGACACCGGAATACCCAGCAAAGGTCACTGGTAAAGCAAAAGCACTTGGAAAGAGGCTTGGGAAGCAATGAACTAAGTTTAGCCATCTTAGTAAGGGATTCTAAAGACAGCCTTTTGCTCAGCTAATATTAGACAGTTGGACAGACTGGTCACTGTGCTCAGACTCTGTGAGCATCTGCTATTTTATTTCCATTTTTGTGGTTAACAGACTGAAGCCCCCCTACACTACTTGTTTTAAAATGTCTAAAAGCCTGCAAGGATCAGGTAAACAGAAGGAAAGAGAGATATACTTGGATATGAATTGCACGGAAGAGATTATGGGGGATTTGGTAGAATTTATTGCTATGGAAAGTGGAAGTTTGGGGTGTTTGGACGGGTTAAGGGTTAAGTTAGGTAAAGGAAACATAAAGAAGTAAATAAGTATGAAAATGTACACCACAGATCCTTCAATATATTCTTTCACTCTCTGTGCTTCCTAATAAGTGCTCATAGTATTCACATCTTGTGAGTTTTTGAAACATGTCTTTTAGTTTTAGTTTTATCCACATGAAATCTTAAGAGTTTAAGTATTTCTTTTAGAAAGCAATGCAGTACAAGTCTGACTTTTTGAAATTCTTTTTAGGCATGCCTTTATGAATAGTGGTATTGGAGATATGACAGGGAATGAGGAAGAGAGAGGGATGCAACAAAAGTTAGCTTGCATGAACTGGGTACAACAGGCTTGTTGGCTTCCCTTTTACAGTAGCTGCCCTGGTTTAGAGAAAGCGATAATGATGTGTCCACAGTCATTCTTGACCTTGTGCTAATGGCTAGTGTGAGTGATGTGAAAACAGTGTATGACCACAAAGTGGTTGTTGTAAGCAAGCATTGCTTCTTCCAACTACATGCTTTTGGTTTCCTCACGCTCTCTTACATCTTCACCTCTGCCAGTAATTTCTCTAAGGTCTTCACTGCTGCCGGTGACTACTGTAATTGTGCTCTGATAAACATGAAAGCTAGCCCATGCATTATGTAAAGACATCGCTCCCTAATAGTTTAGATGAAAAGCATCCTGAGCTATCAGCCAAACAGAGAAATTCCAAAAACACAGAAGTAATTATCTCCCATAGTTAGACCTGTTTAGTAGTATGGAACTAAACATGGAATAAAACGTTTTTTTAATTAATATTTTATAAAAGAAAAAAGCAAAATATTGAGTACACAAAGAGAAAACACAACACAAAAAAAGCAGTATAATCATATAAATGTTCACATACAATGAAAAATATAAGGCAAAACAATTAAAGACGTTAGAAAGAAGAATGTGCAAAACCAGAATCCAGAATTATTACCCTTTGCAGAGTTTTTTCTAATCCAGATTTCATTTTTAATTTAAAACACCACCAAAGCCTTAACATGTTCCATTTTATTTCCTGCTTACACACTACACACTGGCAGCAGACACAAATATGACAATTATCCAGTGACAAGTCACTTTTGAATGTTTTCTTATATTTCTGCCTTAAGGTCTTTTATAGTAGTGTTTATAATTAAAGATGGTAAATGGATTTAAAAAACAACACCAAAGGGAATATTTTTGGATTCATATTTTGGAGTGTTACCAATCTCCCCTTTGTTGACAAGGGATCATTGTGTTATTTATGACAGGCAGGGTCATTTGAGCTGTTTTACGCTGAAGTGATGCAAAAGGCTCATGGGAAAAAAATATATGTTCTGAACGGTTTATGTGCAAGTTAAAGTGTGTTCAAACAAATGTGTTTTAATAATGTATTGAAAACATTGTTCTTAAAATCATACTGTCAAAGAAAAAAAACATATTTATGTAAACAAATTATTTCTTTAGCAGTGATATGTAGCCTAATGTTTTATATTGGTCATGTTTCTTTGCATGTTTAAAGTTAAATTGAGTAGTTTCTGTCTCCCCCATGAGGAATTCCAAGTAATGACAACAAAACTATTGGCTTTTCAAAATTATACATACCGATCGCACATCACCCCCACCCCTCCACCACGCAGTAGCCAAGGAGAACACAGAGGATTAAAAAACATGATGTACTCTACAGAAGAGTCGTTATCTTGACTCGATTTTACGTACGAGAATGTTGCCGGAGGACATCAGTTTCTGAACATAGCCGTACTGAGAAATAAAGAGAGAGTTATGTGGAGCTGATTGTCTTAAATAGCTTTATATCATCTCATTTGGCAATGGCTTGAATTTAACGGATGTTCATTAATATAAAAAAGTTACGCACTAAAGCTTTAACTTAACATCTTCATTTTAGACAACATGAATTTAGAAATAAATTATTTATGTTTACCAAGATTTTTAGTAATAAGTTATGTAAACTTGATTTGTCTGGTGCATCAACTTAATTCTCTGTGTTAATACAAATTGACCTGTTGAAGTTCACCTTCATCATTTCTAGTAAAGTTAATTCATTTGGGATAACAGTGTGGTGGAAGTTCAACCACCCACTGGCCTAGACTGTGTGTGACCAAAACAGGACAGACTGATGATCTCAGGCTGCACTTGGGCTCAGTGGAAGTAAAAAGCTCTAAGACATTCTTCATAGGTTGGCCAAAAATATTCCTGCTGCATTTTATACTGTCTGCAAGACTCAACTGTCTCAGACAGTTGTACAAGAATTTATAGAATTTTAAGGCACAAAAGACTAATACTGTCTGAGACTACTGATTTGCAGCAAACGTACCTGTTTTTCAAGGCTTTGCAGTAATATATACAGTATTTCTCCATGGTTAAAACTTAAATCCTTACAGTGTCTGTCAAAACTTAGATTTATCAAAAGTTACAACTTTATAGCTTGAATTATTAAATATTTGGGAATCATAATCACGCACTCATAACTCATAGTGTCAGTAATACTTTTTTTACAACATACAAATGTGAGTGAGGGTAATTTGAAATGTAAAAAACATGATTAAGTGCTGTTTTTCCAGGCAGATTGAAAAATGTTTCTGTTAAAGACCTTACCAAGATCGGCTTTTTACTGTAACAGGATTAGGCTCAGTAAAATGATCATTTCAGACCTGTCTGTATTTATCAGACTGTACTATCTCAACAACTACTGTAATGGATTGGCAAGAGATTTTGTTCAGGCATTCATGGTCTGTAGAGGATGAATCCCACTGACTATTGTGGATACCCTTTAGCATCACTATGAAGTTGACATTTGAGTGAAATATTTCTACATATATTCATGTTCTTCTCAGGATGAATTTTAATGTCTTTGGTGATCCATGACTTTTCATCTAGCATTCTCATCACGTCAACATTATAATTTGTTCAAAAATATGGTTAATGTCCAAATGTTTTCAAAGCTATTTACACACCAATCAGTCTCAGCTTTACTTGCTAATTAACAAATTGGTAGCGTGCTAACACTCTAAGCTAAGATGGTGAATGTGGTTAGAATTATACCTGTTCGATGTCAGCATGTTGGTATTTAGCCCTAAGCACATAGACTCTTCTACTCTTGCCTCATCTTCTTCATCTTCTTTTTGCTATGTTTGTGTGTATCTCAATAACATAAATTGCCAAGTTACATGCTCCTACTTGTCTCATATTTGTGATTACTGTGCCTTGTCATAAAAAGGTCAAAACCTGAAATTATCAGTGCCTGAAGTGTGATTTATCTGTTTTCCTTAGAGCAGCACTTTATTAAATTTGGCAGAGAAACCTTTAAAAAACTTGAATGGCCATAGAAATTGACATAAGGAATATCATCAGGGGTAATTTATTGTACGGTGACCTGTCTATATTATTACCGATTATTCTCAGTAACAGGTGATCAACAATCGTGTTGCCTGAATGTTCACCTTGGCTGTAAAACATGAATGATGTGTGGTGTATGTGTCTTTCCATGATACATGCACTGCACAGGGTCAAACTGTCAGTAAACAATATGGCAAGCCATCAACTTTTAATAGCAAATAATATTTCAAGTAGTCACAAAGAAACACTACTGGTTTGACTAGTCAGTACTTCAGCAGTTAAATAAGTTGTGTAAGATGTGTGTGTGTGTGTGTGTGTGTGTGTGTGTACACTTGCACAATCAGTGACAGTCTTTTAAATAGTTTAGTAGTTGAAGTAGAACTTCATGGGCTGTGTATTCATACCTTATTTGGGGCTGCCCAGCTTCTCAAGAGTTCACACAATCCATGTGTCACTGCCTGAGGCTTGGTCTAAGATGAAGAGTGAGTGTAGGGTGCCAGGATATTTTAAAGAAAGACCAGAAGAAAGATATATCGAAAAGACTGAGATAGTTCAAGATTGGGGAACAAATCCAGGTAGTGTAGACGAGGAGGGAAAAAAAGGAAAAAAAGAGCAAGAATAATGGAAGAAGGAGAGGTTTTGGGAAGGGGGGTGGTGATCCTCTATAGCCAATGAAGAACAAGAAAGGAGGATTCCAAGGAGGGTGATGTGCTCAGTCTTGAAGTCATGGCTCACCGTTTCAGCTTTCAGACTGAAGGAGAAGACCAACCTCACAGAGAACTACTTCTACAGTGTCTAGACTCCTCATTTAGACAAAGATGAGGACCGTGGACTCTGCTTAAGAAGGCCAAAGAAAATCTTCTATCTAAGTTTACGGGAGAAGCTTTTGTTGAGAGAACAAGGTGGGAATTTTCACTGGACTAAGCCAGAGGTAGAGACGCCTTGTACCAGCTCACCTGTGTATGAATTGGGGGAGGTGTCAAAGGGACAAGGAGGGACAAGCTCTGAGGCTCCTGTCCAGACAGAAACATGCCCTCTTCTTCCAGGATCAGTTATTCATGTGCATGAGGTTTCCTGTGTGTCCGACTAGACAAGTCAGGTTGCGTTGGCTCAGCTCCAAACTGTGGCACAGTGTGCTGTGAGACACGCCAAAGGAGCAGAAAGCAGGGGCACAAGAGTGAGAGAGAGAAAGAGAGAGAGAGAGAGAGAGAGAGAGAGAGGGTCACAACAGCCGATGAGAATAATTTGAGGTGAGTTTTTGTTTGCCGTTTGGGGAGAATGAAGGCTCTCCAGAAGAATCAGGGACGCACTGACCAGATGTTGGGAGCCATGGCTGACATGTTAACTTCTGTGGCCATGCCCAGTCAACAGTGGGTAAGTTGTAAGTCTGTTTGTGTATTTACTGGCTGTTTATATGAAAGCATGATGGTAAGAAAGCACATGTGGAGCTATTTTGAAGGGTTTTCGCTGCATGATGCATACCAAGTGTATTTTGTGTCACCTCTATAACTTGGTCATCAACCTAAAATGGGCAAGCAGAGAGCGGAGAGAGAGAGAGGGATGGAAAGATTGCTTGTCTCTGTTCAGTGCTTGGGAGGAATCTTGCATGTTTGAGAGGAACAGGAACCAGAGCAGTGATGATCCAACCATCTGACCATAAACAAACTTTTGCAGGTCGCCCCCCTGCAACACAGCATATAACATTTTCTTTCTTCTTTCGTTTCCTTTATCTGCCATTAAAACAGAAAAGGGTCTTCATTACAGGTGATCTGGTTTCCTGAAGTATGTGTTTTCTAGTTTAGTTGGTTGGTTGATTTACATTCTTAAATATACACATAATCATTATTACCCTCTTCTTCAAATGCAAATCTCCAAAACCAATATGAAGTCTGATGTAAAATGCTTACACAAATTATATTCAATTAACTTGATTGAGCTACTGTTGTATTAATGTATTAACATCTAGAAATCAAAACATACTGCTGTTAGGGTGTACCAAAAGATCCAAATGGGTTCTTTTGGTACACTTTCTTTCTCTTTGTTTATCTTTAAATCATTTCCTCTCTGGCAGAAAATGGTAAAAAAAACATAACAGTGATTGCAATCTCCCTCCATCCCTGAAGAATACTGATGACTACCTCTATTAACCTCTACTCTGGTGCTGCTGGGTTTCTAAATAGATTTAAAGTGTTGTCTGAGAAGTAGTTCTTATCCAAGTTATGTGGCAGAAGTTGAACCTCAGCGATTTCTATTGCATTTTTGCTTAGTGCATAATGGAGGAAAGGATGGAAAATATGCAGGGAATAGTGGAAAAACACAGCCACTGGTAAAATATGTTGTGGTTATGTGACCATAAGCGCTCTCTACAATCTTACCATCACTTCCTCCTTGAAAACAGGGCTCCACCGCTGACAAAGGTATTTCTGTGTGTAGCTCTCAGAGGGGGCTGAGGCAGACCTCCCATCAAGCAAGGAGGAGAAGGGGCCTGTGCAGGGCCAGTGGGAGCCAGGGGGGCTGGAGTGGGAGCAGCAGGCCACTACAGCAGAAACCCCAGAGCGGAGAGAAAGAACAGGTAAGACCTGAAAGAGCTGCACTGAGCGTGACAGATCATTTTTTGAACCACAGACCCACAATGCTAGTCCAAACATTATCCCTCACCAAACCAGTCAGAATTCAGAGACTCACTCAAACACAAATGTCCAGCTTCAGCTTTGATTCTTTGTGTAAAATGTCTTGTATTTCTGTGCAGTGGTCTGAAACAGTCTGCTCAGCACTCACTCACATTCATGAAAAAAATCTTTCCTGCAGTCTCTGCTGCTGTTGACATATATGTAGTGATGATTTCTTGATTCAAGATTTATGGCATAATTAAACTTGAACCTATAAATATGCATCTGCCACGCGAGCTGCTGCCCAGGCCTTCAGTTTCAGCTCAGCCTGCTTTTGCATGTGAGCCATATGTGAATTCAGGATAAAAACAGGCCCATCTGCCATATCTGATGGTGGTCATTAGCAGTAATAACTTCAGGGAAAGTATCAGATTGGAATCTCCTGAGTGTTGGTAGTTAACTCTTATTAAACTCCACCCTCTGTATCCTCTATTAGCAGCCAATTGCTTTGCTGTAATGTACCATACATAAGTACGTTTGAAAGAAAAAGAGTCTTGTGTGTATACACATGCAACACTTTCCAGATGGGGCAAGAAAACATGTTCAGCTGAACTCCCTTCCCCTTCTGCCCCAACACTGTTGGTTGCACTGATTCTGATTTAACTCTGAAAGGGTTGCGTGTATTGCCATTTTCCTTGAGTCGAATGGAACAAAAGGATCTTTGTAGCAAGATCTGGGTTTGGGTTAGAGAGAGTGTGTGTGTACATACAGGGGGTTTGGTGGTGAATACAATGTGGCTGGACCACTAACTGTTGTGCAGAAGAGAACATGCTGTACAGAAGGGATGTATATGAGGCCAGAGGAAGCTCCCAGCAATGCTTATCTGTAATGGTCTTCGGACAGGGTATGTTGTTGAGTTTAATACTGCCAATTAGTGTTTTAGTGCCCAGCTCACAAAAACAAAAAAACTAAAGAAGGTAAAGTAAATGCATTATTTGGAGCCATGTGGAAGGAGGATGACCAAAAAGGGATTGTGTTTATTCCAGTCCCAGACAAGCTACTTTGCTCAATTGTTTTCGCATAGCCCAGTTTCCTCCGGATAGGAAATTGGATGGAAAATCAATGAAACACGAGGCGGAAAAACATCTGAACCACAACAACAAGATACAGACGTTGTTGTAGCAGAGTATAGCTGGACGAGAAGTATTTTTGTTTATCGGCTCTCCGTATAATCAAACCATTATGAATTACCGTAATGACAGGTTCAAGTTTTATAATCTAAAATTAAAATTTAGACAATAAAAACTTGAACCATAATTTTCTAAAGTCTAAATTGTTAATTTAGACTCTAAATGAACAGTTCTTGTTTTAGACGTCTTTGAAAATACCTAACTAATAAACATCAAAAGGCTAATTAAGGTAGGATTTCTGTACAGCCTAAATAAACTTGTATGCATGTGACAGAGTCGATCTTCAAAAATGTAGAACATGTGATTACATGCGTTATGATTTGACTGGCAGAGGTCATAGTGTTGTTTCCATCCCTTGCTGTGTCAGTTGAAGAAAAAGGAAAAGAGGAGAGGCCCCTGTTTTCTTTAAAGACGTGGTTCACAGGGCCATAATGGCCATCTGTTATATGTTAGACACAACATGCCTAGTGGCTTCCCAGGAATCACAGGACAGGGCCAACCTCCACAAATTCAGATCCATTTTTCCAATTTCTCAATCCAGCTTTATTTTCTTTTCTTCCTCCTTCTTTGTAGAGTATCTCACTACAGTTTTTCCTTCCCTCTCCTCTTCATTTTGTTCTCCAATCCCCCATGTATCTCCTTTTATTTTTCCTCAAGCAATGTCTACAACAGTGGCATTTTTGACCTGGCTTCCCCTCCAAACACACAGGGCTGCTGAACATATTTTTCTCAAATCTCATCAGTTTTTTTCTCTGCCTCATGGCCTCTCATATCCCAGCAGCCATGTAGTTCATACTTTCTCTCTTCAAAGCCAATATGAGTCTACAGTGTCTGTTTCGTAACACCGATCAGTGATGGATGGCCATGTGTGTCCAAACTCTGTTTCTTACGATATTGTCTTCTTCAAGGTAAAATCCATGAAGCTGTATCAACATGAAATTCACAGAACCAGTACAAATAAACAGTGATGTATTTCACCCACAACTTCATATGCACATTGCTCATGTGTACAGACACGCAAGCTATCCACATCTCTATTGAACCTTGAATGCGCTCATTTGCACACAACACATGCTTACTATTAATGTAGAAAACGTTATGCCAGTTGTGTTATTTATAAGAAATTTGATATTTCGTTAGACATACAGAAATAATGATGAACATTTATGGCAACACAATATGAGGAACGCTTGCATAATCTCTGTACCACAAATTTGTCATTGTCAATGCACAAGAATAGTGTCTTTTACAGTATTACATTTTTTTCAACAGATAGAATCCGGATTGGATTTGAAAGACTAAAATCACAACAAGCGTCTGTTAGTGTCTGGAGTTTCCAAAAAGTCGTTTATTCTACTGATGAAAAGTGATACCTAAATGACATCATTCACCAAAATTCATGAGTAGATGTGGGGTGGAGAACTTGCATGCCCTTGTACATATCTAGTTTTGTGAGAGGCTGGTGGAGTTTGGCATTCAAGGATCCCAAAGAACTCTGGGACTGAACTGTGTGTGTGACGTTAAATGGGCAGAGATCAACCTGAAGCTGCATCATATTGTGTTGTTAGGGCTATATATTAGACAGCATTACCTCACACAGGTATAGTGTTATTGTGTTTGTTTACATGATTATATCATCATATAACAACACATTTATTCTATGATGTAGAAGATATGTACACTGTCGGAAGACTTAAATTCTGATCAGTTTATACATAATTAGTGCTACTTGCATAAATAGCAAATGTTTCCTTTGTGTATGAAGGCCTATTCTTTGTTAGACATAACCCATGTTGTCATACATGTTTGAAAAGCTCTTCCAAGTACTGTCTGTGTTCCCGTGGGATGTTAAGACAGTTTGATAATCCATATCTGTTTTGCAATGCTCCCCTGATGTTGTTGGGAACATCTTGGCAAAGAACAGGCCCAAATTTGTTATCTGCACCTTTGACCTTTATAGATGCCACCCTTTCTAAAAAAGTCTTCTTGTGAAATAAAGACCGTTAACCTCACGTTATGTGCACTTCTTAGCACATGGATTTAATTTGCCTTGAATTGGCAATGTTAGCAAAGTTCCTAAGCTTGATATAGAGCCTGCAACAACTGACCTTTTTACCACTTGGCATGGGAAACAAGCCATGATCACAGCTCTGACATACCTGACACACATCATCACCTTTTACTGGTACTACCTTCTACATTTGAAATAAACAATTGCTTAATTACAAATCTAGCGGTAACAAAGCAACATTATCATTAATTTGGAGTTGTGTTTGTGGCCAACTGGCCGATTTAAGTCCAAAATTTAATCTCTTTTTAGCTCTGTTAATGGTCCCTATACCAACTCGTTTAGGGATATATTTGGCTCTTTAGCTGCTAGTATCCAACCGTATCTGTCTACTCTTTGGTGCTGAGCAGGTAGTGTACCATGCTTTTTTTTTTTCTTTAACCTTTTTGCTTAAAACAGCTGCCTGCTGTGTCCCAACATGGCGCTATGAGAGCGGTGTTGACTAGACTGAACAGATAAACAATGAGCTGAACTCGATATAAGCTGAGGGGAACGGCAGATTTAGATAAATCTCTGTGGGTTTATCCCTACGAGCAACCACTTTCACATTGATGATGCTTTAAAGGATTGAGGACCAAAGGTTGATGATTAGTAAAACGTTTGTAGTGGCAATGTCAACCCCCCCCCCAAAATGTGTGAATTGTGTCCTTTTTACATAAGTAATTAGGTAAAAAAAGGAAGAATTCAATTTGTGTATATGAGGTTAATTTGTGTTCATTGTAGTTGAAGTTCATGTTGTTTTTCAGTGAAGTGGGTCAGGCAGGGCTAGCTGGAAGGTGTAGGTCAGGCAGGACACCTCACAGGTCACTGATCTGCAGCACAGCTGGCATTTAGATCACAGACTGACCTGGAAGAAAAGAGGCAGCTTGATAACCATGAACAGAGTCTCAGGCACATACTGTACAACGGAAATCTAAATAGGTGGTTTTCTATTTTATCCAGCCTGATTCAGACGGAATCTAATGTAGCAGAAACACTATCTCTTAATTTCTTTTTATGACTGAATCTGCCTTTCCCTTGACAGTAAAACCTCTTGTCTCAGTAATTGTTGACCAATGATAAAGCAGCAGTGTCTAACCATGTGTTGTCCCGGGTTCGTTTTTGTTTAATTAACACTTTCTCCTTTGGGTGGCGTTTTAGCTAAGTTCAATGCCTTGAACACAGTCAGCAGCAGTCCCAGAGTCTCAGTGCGAGCATTTCTGCATCTAGAGCAAGGTTCACAGACTGGATCCAGAGAAATAAAAGGGAAGGAGGGAGGCTGTGGGTCAGGTAGAGGAGGAAAAAGTTCCGGTTTGAGAACTGTAACCAGTTTTGCTGGAAAAAAGGGGTGCTGGATGGAAAACGATTGGTAAGGAGTATGTGTTTGTGTGAATGTATAGTATGGCTCTGAGTGTATGCTCGTAATTGTGGGTGGTACGTGAGTATCATGGATGTTTTGAGAAACAAGTCTACATGGGTAGTGTACCTCCTCCCTTTGTAATGCAGAGCTCCTGCTGCCCAAGAGCTGCACTGCATGATACGGTATAATAGTGGGAGGTACTGAGTGGTACTACTGGTGAAGTACAAAAACAGAGCAACGCACTTTCTTGTTTCCCTGGTGCATGCCAGCAGTATATTTTAGTCTAATTGAACAAAATGGCAGATTTCTGCCAAACAGCAACAGAAAAAAAGAACAGGACAGTTATTCTGTGACTTCTGCTCTGTGATGGGACCTCAGCCAAAAGCCACAAATCTCCCCCTCACCCTAGCTTGTCCAGAATGCCAGTTTGCCTTAATTGGCGCTCAGCTGAGAGATGATGAGAGGAAGAAAAAAGAAAGAGGAACTAAGGGAGAAACAGCAAGGGAGAGGGAGGAAGGAAAATCTAAGTGAACATATTTTGGCAGGATTTCAGCTGGCTGATGGGGTGAGGAGAGGTTAATGTCAGTGGGGGGTTGGGGAACACACTGCGAATAAGCAACTGCATATCTGCTGAACTGAGACATGCTGTAGCTATTAGTATGCATGCTTACTGTATATTATTTGAATTCTGTGAATTTGCCTGTTCATCTGCAGCTTAAGAGCTTGGGCATTAATACTGTACATTATTAATGATTTTAATCCAGCAGGGTGTATTGTGTTTGCAATATCAGTGCTCCAGGAATGTCCCCACAGAAGAACATTTGGAAATTGTATTTACATGAGCTGATTTACATTCATAAATCATACTCGAGATTCCTCTCTGAACATGCCTCCTAAATGTGAATAACTGTCTCCCACACAGAGTGAAAAGACGATACATTCTTCTTGTTTGGCTGGCTTGGCTCAAACAAAAACGCACACAGCCATCTACTAGCATGCTTGTCTTTAGACAAGCCTTTAAATCCAGTCCGGTGGGAATGTACATGTATGGATTTTGTTCTACCTCTATCACTGTAATGTCTCTTTCTCCACTTCTGCACAAGTGTACATGTGCAGATGAATCATCTTTGTCTCGTGTGTCTCGTGTGAGAGGTGCAGAGAGAGCGTGAGAGAGAGAGAGAGGGAAGGAGTGAGGGAGTAAAGAGAGAGATAAAAGTAGAGAGATGAATGGGTGTTAATGCACAACTCACCTCACATCCCTTTCTCCCCCCTTTAAGCCAGGGGAGGGACATTTCAGCATTCAGGGCTTTGTACATGTCTCCTGGGCCAATTTTGGTATTCACTTATTCAAAGGTTTCATTCCACTGAGAAAGTGATACTGTAGGTGTTGAACATTTTGTCTAATACACAGAAATAACATTATCAGTCCCACACATCTGCATTCAGTATACCAACTACCAGTCAGTATTGGCCATTCTGTGTGTACATATTCTATATAATGTAAAATATTTTATAATCCAAAAGTTAGTGATGCTTTTATTGCAGAAGAAAATAAACTTAAACCCCTTCACTAGCGGGTGACATGATATATATATATATATATATATATATATATATATATATATATATATATATATATATATATATATATATATATATGAAAGTAGAATAAAAACCAAAGCAGCTTTTAAGCAGCACTGCTAAGTGAATAAACCAACCAATCAACCTTATGCAACAAGTATAAATGCCCCCTACTGGGTGTCTTGTAGAAACACACTCTGGCATCCTTTCCGTTAGGAGCACATGAAAAGATTGACCTGCATTCACCTCATGAATTTTGAATTCCTCCCATAATGCAATTCTTTATTTTTTCTCTGCTGTGTACTCACTGTTTGTGTAGAACTGCCCTTGCTCAATTTGTAATGCATTATTATGCATTAAAAATGCATTCATTTAAATCTTCTGTTTTTCTGTCAAATCCATTGTTTCTCCACACCTTTTGAATTGTGCTCCTATACAGACAGTGTTTGGCAGCCATATCAGCATTAGACAAGTGAAGACATTCAGCAGCACTGTTCCATATTCCTCTGGTGAATTGCCCCTTACATTACAGTCAATTTAAGAATCCATTATCAGTAAAGAAAGGAAGAGATGGAGGGTGGCCGAGAAGAGGAGGGGGGAGGATTGCGATCTATCTGTATCTGTGCAGAGTGTAAGTGTTGCATGGGGAAACCCAGCTGCTGTCTGAACCTGAGAATAGATAATATAACTGTCACTTTGGGATTTCTCTCCCATTCTTCTTTTACATGTCATAGTTGTTTTAGTCTGCTCTGTATGTTTGTAAGTGATGGTTAGAGAGTAAAGTTTAACGTTTTGTGTTTGTACACTTGTGTGGCTAATGGGTGAGGCAGCCAGGCTTCTCTGTTTGCTCTCACTGTCTCCTGTAGACGACAGAAACATCCTGATGGCAATCTGTCACCACCCTCGCACTGTGGAGAGATGGATGCCGGAGAGACAGCACTGCTGACCATTGAAGCTCTTGACAGTGCACCTCAGGGATGTGCATGCTTGTGTGTATTCTTGCATGTTGGTTCTGACAGCCAATACTCTAGCCTTGTAATGTTTTTGTAGATGCCCCCAAAGAGGAGCCAGGTGGATATTTCCATGCAGTCGGATTGTAGCTTGTGTATAAAAGAGCATCATGGCGTGATGAGTGCTGCAAAAATGGGATTAGATTGCATACTGAGTCATAAGCTAAGCGGCTTCAGGCAGAAAGAAATGCTGTTTGTTGGTCAGAAATAATTGGTTGGGTCTCAGAACATGCAGATTTCATAATAGCATCATCAACAACCTTTTTCGTTTTCCTTCCTCTGTCGGTTACGTCTTGGGTTGTTTCCTTGGATACTATATTGGCAAGTCCACAGACTCCAATTTCATCTGTAAGGCTGGTGAATCATAATGTAGTGTTGATTGAGTACAAGCCAACATCTAAATAGTTCACACTTATAGTGTATTGCAATGTTAGCAATTAATCAACGTCAGCAGCTCTTAGTTTCAACATAATCATGACCATGATTAGGCTTTATGGAGAAGGTTGTGTGTGTCTGCGTGTGTGTGTGTGCATGTATACAGTGATGCGTTTTCCCCTCGAGACACATAACCCCTCCAAAATATATGCACACTCATGTCACCAATGTCCATGTGCACTGTCTGAGCACTCATTCAGTCTTGGACACACATGCACATAGATGCATGTGCTGTGTCACAGATGCATTATTTCCTGTATAAAGAATAAAAAGTAAAATAGTCCTGCAGTGGAGGCCTGGTAAACACACTAATGAGTGAACTTCTTCAAAACGTTTGTCTATTTCCTGTATTTGATGAGAGTATAGTTCATGACATCCTACTACATTACATTTAATT
>NC_048413.1:14948424-15000204 GCF_013103735.1 Etheostoma cragini
GCAGCAATAGCAGCAGTCCAGTAGAATTATGTGGTTGAGTAAAAGCAGCGGGTGACATGATATGTATTAACAACAAGGCCGGTACTGCTTTTTTAGAGTTTATACAAAAGTCGGGACTCACTAAAATATTTGGCTGAGAGGAGTGAATATCTAAAATATTTCTATCTTTTCTCTCATTCCCTGTTGCTGTCTTTTGCACACATACAACCTCTTGTCACTGGGGCTTTAAAGCTAAGTTTAAACAATGGCGGTGACTAATTGTACTATATGAAATTGTGTTGCGGTGCCACGCTGTGTGTCACCTTTTTAGCCTACATCAAAGGGATAAACAGTGGACCTATACCTACTTGGGCCCTGCATATGGGGGGCCTCAAGAAGTAGGCTTCCATATTATTAGTGTTGGATACATACCTGAGATTCCTTCAGTTTAATCTCTTATGTAATGGATATTCTCTCTTTCCACAGGCTGCAGCCACCCATTACACCTCTACTATATTATCATAGAGAATAGACGCACGCTTAGATCATGATGAATAAAAAATTGGCTTTTTATATGTATAAAATTGGTGGGGCACCAACCATTTCAAAAGATGGGCTACATACCAGTAAAACTACAATACTCTGTATCTCACTCTGTTAACATGTCAACAAACCGCATGGCTTCACAAAACACTTTTAGTGACAGAGGTTAGCCAATCATGTTTAAAATATGAAATAATGCTGTTGTGGGGCCACAAGCTGTCAGTCCCACTGGGCATACAATTTGTGTAATCTACATTAAACACACTACACTGAGCATACTTATTAATAATTTCCCACGTACAGTGCACATTGCATTGTTTGTGAGGGGCTAGCCCCACTGTCACACATTCAGGCTACCCTAGCTTACTGCGCTCACGGGAGAAGGCAATCTGAAGCAACAAGGCAGAGGCAGACCAATAAACATGAAATAAAATCCTTCCACAAATGATATGCAATTTAAAAGATGTTATATTCATAGAACGCAGAACATTATAGATTATAATAATAATATAATTACTATAATTATAATATTAATAATTCACAATTATTATTAATAATTAATTAAAAATAACATAACATTTGTTTGAACAGCTTTCTGTTGACCCCCCCCCCCCCAATGACCAGTTGCCACTGTGTGTAAACATGTAAGGGATTGGAAGAATACAACATTTCAGGCTATGAAAAGACATCCCAATAAAACATATAGTAAGAGCATTATGCCAACAATCCAATAGCCTTGGGTTTGTTTGAACAACCTTGTGGATGGATGCTGTTTGCGGTCCAACATGGCAAGATGAGATGTTTTATATTTTACAGTTAGAAGCAGAAAACCTCTTGCTCTGATTTTACAATCTGAGCAAGAGAAATTTCAAGCGCTGTACCACCACTGGAGAAATCACATTATAAAACTAGAGTAGTCTCTTAATTTTTAAAACTTTTTTAACACTTTTTTTTTTTTATTGTTCCATTATTTCTCATTGGAACATCCGCTACCCAACTGTGTTGGACTTTTTTTATAGCACTTCCTCTTTCTCTTTTTTATTGTCTGATCTCTTTAGAACTCTGTCTCTTTACTGACTTTTTTATCTGATACAATGGACTTTTCAAACTCACTATGTCTTTCTGCATCAGTAAGTAAACTGACATCCAGGACCCTGTTGTTTCTGTTGTGGTGGTTACAGGAAAAACACTAAACAATGCAGGTCTGACCTCTCCAGCCAAGGTCCTTAGCACTCCTGGCAGTCCCAACACAATGTTTTTGCAGGTCAAGCATGTCACAGTATCAAATGATGTTTCTGTTTGAGTTTTTTTATTTATTAACAAAACACTAGCTGACTGCTTTTTCCAAGCTAGGATGATTAGGGTCAAAATACTTAATAATGGCTTGGTTTTAGATGCCAGATGTCTAATGTTATACAAAAATGGCCGCCTGTAGTGCCTGAGGAAATCGTCCAAGTTTCATGTCGACAATGATTCTGTTCTACAGATCTCAAATTGAATCTCTCCCTTCTCTGTTGGTTCAGAAATCTTAACATCAAGTCCAAAACTGCACTAAACAGAGTTGTGAAGATGAGCAGCAAGATAATGGGTGCCCAACAGTGCACATTATTAGATCTGTTCCATGGACAGGTAGTCAGGAAACCTAATGCTGCTCGCTCTGACAGTTCCCACCCCTTATTCTCTGAATTTCAGTCCTTGCTGTCTGGCTCCCTTCTAAAATTTCCATCTGTAAGGAGTAATAGGTACATGTACAACTTTATACCTGCAGCCATTTCTTTATTAAATAGGGGTAAGGGGTGGAGTCTTTGTTGATCACTTGGCTACCTCATTCGTCCTCTTTCTTTTTCTCTTTCTTTCTTTTTTTTTCTTTCTTTATTCCATGGTTGGATATATATTCTAGTCAGCTGACTATGTGTTGAGGATATCAGAAACGCTGTCAATTTTGCAGGCTGATATGCACTTTTTCCTACCCTGTCTAGGTTACTTTGACATTGCTATTCATGCAACTTGCACCGGTATTTAGTTGTCATCATACAGCTATGTTTGTGTTCTTGTTGGAATGAGTGTAGAACTTGTATTTATTTATGTGTCTTGGATGTGTTTATACTTGCTGCACACCCAATCAGCCTTCGGGGACACAAATAAAGTTGAGGTTGAATATGACCTCAGAAACAAAGAAAGACATTTGTCTTTCTAGATATTTTCATCTCAGTAACAGACTGTATCACTCTGTTGTACTGGAAAAAACGGTTTACTATGCATCTGCACAATTCATTGATCCTAAAAAAGCCACTCCACTGACACAAGAGGAAATGATAGTGTACTGCATGATTCATTCCCTACTTAGGCATAATAACCCTTACTTGTGCACTGGATGATGACACACACTGCTGTATGCCATTATGCCACACCATATGTGTATCTGGCATACGGCTGCATTCACTAGCACACTCAGATCAACAAACTCACATGAAGCTATCAGCAAATAAATAACCAAAGTTATAAAAAATCTCAGCTGCTGTCACTGGGATTAAATGATTTGCACAAGATGACCATCAGTCCTGCATCTAGCCAATTCAATTTTATGTAGAAAAAGGACTTCACTGCGTCAGAAAAATAGGCAAATCAATGGCTTTCTGTGGACTCATATTGTCAGAATATCCTACTACACATCTTTTTTTACTTCATAATCAATGTGTAATGTAACAGGCAAAACAAAGTGCTTAGCTGAGCTTGAAATGTGTGATTGTGTGTAGAAGTTTGTTGTTCTGCAATGTGCATGTTGCGGGTTTGTTACAGGACTGATTACATGACAAAAGAGTCAGAGGAAATTCGACAACATATAAATATGAATGCAAGGGTAAGGGGAGGGTTGGTTTTATTAATCTCAGCAGTACGCAACAGGATAGAGAAACTCAGAACAATGCACAGGTGATGAGATGAGAATAATGAAAAAGAAAAGCATGTATCATTTTAGGTCTGATGTTTTCGCTGCTCTCCACAGCACATTAGCAGATTGGCTGCAGGGGGCAATTAGTAAGGGCTGCTAAATACCAAATACAGTTGACAAACCATTTGAAAATACATCATGTGCCATTATTTGATATTTTCCTCAGTCAATTGTATCCACAGGCAATAGGGAGGAAATGCAACCTGTGGATTCACCTAATCAGGTCTGGTAGGAGGGTTGTCTTTTGGGAAATGTAATTAATGTGTGAATATAAAGCAAGTTTTGCTCGTAATATCTAGAATATCCTGATAATAACACATGCAGCAAGGTATTGAATAAATGTGTTTCTCTTTATAGGATCACATAGCAACATTAGAATAGAATAGAACAATGGAAGAAATTTATATAAAAAGTGTGAACAGTCAGCTGACGATGTCTCCCTTTTAGATAATTGGTAATGTTAAACATCATATGTACAGTCTAAGACAACATAATCCATTCTATATTGCATATTTACTGCAGCACTGCCTCCCACACACCTCATGATGTTTGGGATGCACCCTGAGATAAATTGGACACAGACAGAGAGAAAAAGGAAACAAAAGAAAGATGTGGATGGGATGTAGGAAAAATCATAATTATACAAGGCAGATCATTAGCATATATGGAAACGAGCTCTTCAGAATCCCTTTAAAAATGCATATAAGGCCATGTTAGAATGATGTGCACCGTATTCCTATGTTTGAAATGTGGTCTAAAAAAGCATATAACCTGAATGTTTAAAAGACAATATATTTTAAACGCCCTTTATAAGCTGCTTATAGGAACAAGATATAGAATTGAATAAGACAGTGGACTTCAGAAATGCATCTCAAATTGTTTTGGCATGCATTTGCAATAATTAAAAATGTGTTTGAATAAACAGATTTCTTGAAAGAGATTTAAAAGAGTCTATAATAGTATCAAATACATTTTCAAAACATATAAGGTTAGACACATTTTGTATGCCTTTATATATATAAAGAGTACTGTAGATTTACCGTAGTTTGTCAAAAGTATTTTGTATCACATGGGAGCAGAGGCAGCTTGCCCTCTGTCTGGGAGTTTAGGTTAAAGATAAGTTGGCTGCAGTAGCATACTAAGTGGCAACTAAAATAATTGTTCCATCGGTGGACCCGAAAATCCATCTCTTCCTCCAGAAATCTCCATCTTATTACTTGCATCACCTTCTGTCTTTCTGTCTTTCTTTCTTTCTTTCTTTCTCTTTCTCCTTATTTTATGTCCCTGTAAAAAAGGGAAAGGCTACATGCTGCTTTCTACATGCAGTGTGTCTTTATATGGGCGTCCTGTACATGCCTAAGTGTGTTTATTTGTGAATGTTGGGGACTAGTTTGGATTTATGCATGCAATGAGCTAGGACAAGGATCCCCCCTAGCAATGACACACACATGCATGCACGCACGCACGCATGCACACACACCCATAAACACATGCACGCACACACACGCATACATATAATGTATATTTAAATGGTTAAAAGAATTCAGCAAACATTACATTGTGAAGTTGTCATGATAAATCGGAGCTGGAAACCATTTTTTATAGTTGTTAGGAAGCATTTCTCAATACTTGGGTCCCTTTTTCAAAACTCTTCACACAGTGAGCAGAACAGAAGTATATGTGGGCTAAACTGTGGAAAACTTATAATTGCTTTGGCACAAAATGTGTTCAATGACTACATCTTTCAAATGACATTCACTTTTTTCTCACTTCAACACTCCAACCGCCAAAACTCTGAGTACTGTACCTACAGGCCAATTTGCACTTACATACTGTTTTAAAAAACTATTAAATTAATTTCAAAACAACATCATAATACAAAACTGACTAAGAGAGCAATTTGCTGTAACTTGTATTCTGGATTGCATCTGACTGAGCTGCACATTACAGAAGTACTGTAAATAGAGCAAAGCCTGCAAACCCACTTGTGTGCAATTGCCTTTGCTTTTCTGCTTAGGACTCAACAGCTACCTCACACAAGTGGGAGATGTAGGATGTTCACTGATGTGCAGGAAACTGCCATTGTTGATATGGTCATCAGAAGTAATGGCATAACATTCAGTGAGATTCGTGACATTCAAGTCTTGGCAGACAACGTAACTTTTGAGAATATTCACAATGAAAGCATAAAAACTATTTCTAGAGTCCTGAAAAAACATCAGGTCAGGATGAATTTTGAGAGGAACTCAGAACATGTCAGGCAACTCAGAAACCAATGTGTCCAGGTAAGATCACAATACTGTAAAATACAGAACTTTTATTTAAACCAAAACCAAACATGGACAAAGACATACATTTTTGGTAATGTATACTACTGCAATTGCCTAACTCTCATGTTGCCTTGTTGATTTATTTTAGAGAGTCATTGTGATTGATGGCAGGCAAACACCCCGCATTTTCATCTTTGTGGATGAGGCGGGTTTTGACTTGGCCAAAACACGGTGACGAGGAAGGAATCTTTTCATAGTGCTAACAACCTGATTGGAGTGTTGACAATTAACCATTGAGGTGTTTGGCCAGGTGGCACATGTAATTAGCCAATTAGCTCATGTAGTATCATTTTGAATGGCAAACATGTGACTTTATGTCAGATTGTTGTGTCTTATGCAGGAAAATGTGTTCAGTGCACTTACTTTTAGGGGCTGGCATTAGCTCAGTCCGTAGACATCTCTCCATTAGTGCATGTATAGATCCTGAGCATGTGTGTGTGTGTAGTTCAGGACTGTGTGTTATAATACACAAAGTGTGGTCACAGACCTGGTCAAAGACAACACATGCATCACATGCATGTGATCACATTAAGGAACTTTTTGAGGTAATCGGGGAGGGTGGAAAAAACAAGAAACGGGAAAAGGAGTTGATTCAGGTTTTAGGGGTAGTTTTGGTGTAATTTGAATGTGAAATTAACTGCTGTGCACAGCTGAAAGTTGGTTAAGAGAACTGTGTTAAGAGTTTTGAAAAGGGACCTAAGTATTGAGAAATGTATCCTAGCAACTGTAAAAAAAAATGTAAATACAGTTGTTGATTGCACAGTGGGCACAACTAGGGCTACACAACTGTGCAAAACGCTAACTACAGTCTGCAATACCAACAGTCACCTGAGCTGAACACTTCACGTCACCTGCAAAACACATTCCAAACAACACAACACTTAACACACGTCTCAAAACTGACTCAGTTCAACACTAGCGTCAAACACCAATACAGAAAATAATAAAGTTTCATCTTTACAGTTTGTCTGGACATATTGGTATCTTTGCTCTTTTACCTGTTTTTCCTCATACAGTACAGTGTATAATGGTTTGTAATTCTTATAAAAAAGGCTTTCTGAGATTTCTCCATATAACTAGTGTATGTGTTCAATAACTAGTCTAAAACCAGACACCTGCTCAGGCTTTCTGCTAAAATTCCAATCAGCAGTGTTTGATAGGCACCAGACTAAAATCTAGTCTGTTTTGAGTGTGTGGTTAACAGTTTTGACAGCAGTGTGTCAGCATTTGAACAAAGTGCTGTAAATCCACAGTGTTGTGCACGTTGTGGTTGAAGCCATGGGATAAGTGTGTAGAGTTTTGAAAACTGTGTTCAAGCAAGGAAAATCTAACTAGAGTTTGGTCGACATGAACTGCTGCTGCAAAGACTGTGGTTAACGTTTTGCACATGTGACTCCAATTGTGCCCACTGTCGTTTAGCAATTGAAAAAAAACTATAATTACTTTGATTGTTTAGTCGGAAATTTCAGAAAATAGTAAATAAAATAGTAAGTAAAAATGCTCATCACAATTTCTCTTGCCCAAAATGCTTGTTTCTTTCTCAAAAACCTGCCTCTACTGAGTTAGCTTTCACAAAAGACAAGGAAAAGCAACAAGAAAAGCAGATTGATTATCAAAATACTTTGTGATAAATTCTGTGAAATGACTAGTTGTTTTATATCACATTAAATTGCAAAAAATAATGTAATAAAGTCTTCCTTTTATTTTGTCCACCAGTTGTACTTGTACAGCTAGTTGACAATGTTCAGCCTCAACACACAGCTAATTTGCTACAATTTCCAGGCAATTTAAAATAAAATACTTGCTCACTGTGGGAAAATCCTTTTTGTCCCCTTGCCCTCCTTCTCAGACTAGTCAGAGTGCATGATGTGTTACAGCCCCTGGAAGTGGTGGGGTTCAGTGTCTTGCTCAAGGGCACGTTAGCTGTGTGCTTGTTTTCAGATGCAGGAATTTGATCCCCAGTTTCCCTGAGACATATAATTGTCTGTGTAATTTTTGTATTAATTTAAGTGTGTTTTTGACAGAAAGCAGCCCTGTTGGCAAACGTGAGGGGAAAACTGTCGTGACAGAACTGGGGTGTTTTTTAATGTCTCAGCTGGAGAACCGTCTTTGTCATCGGCTTATAAGGCAGACCTCAGACATTATGGAAAAAGCAACAAAAATAGCCAAAATTGAAGGTATGCTGTTGGACTGCTGTGGCCCAGACTTGTGTTCAGCAGTCTAAGATATTTTTAAACTTTGTAACCCAACCCACCCTCCACCTCGTCATCTCCTCTTGCCCTCCTACCCAACCCCCTGTCTCGTCTCTGCTGTGCTACTGACCTCCTCCATTATGTTTCTCTCAATTGCACATTCAGCAGAGAAAAGGACAGAGAGAGAGAGAGAGAAAGGATAGGCAAACTTGTATAGCAAACCAGTGCTCCCACTCTTCCAGCTGGATGAAGATATTACAATGTCTAAATTATTTGGGCTGAATGTTGCATGATTTACTGATTTGGAATGTGAACAACAAGTGAAGCATTAAGATCATTCCTGGGGCATCTCTCTCATTCTGCTTCTCTTCCCTTTGTTCATCTCTCCCATAGCTCTCTCTCTCTTGTGCTCTCTCTTTCTCTCTCCCTCTCTTTCTATCTCTCTCTGTCTCAGACTAGTCGGCATACAGCCAGTCAGACGGTTATTAATTATATTTTCTTCCCTTTTCCTTTCACCATCTCCTTTATTCACAGTTCATCCTCCTTTCGTTTGCTCTACTGAACGGCCTTGCCCTGACTTATTTCCACTTTTTCCCCCTCTCTTTTTTCTCTTCCTCTGGGCTCTGTTTGTAAATGTGCTGGAGAAAAGAATGAGGGAACAAATTATGAAACACAGGAGTGCATTCCATACCTTGTTTAGAAAGAATTCTCCTACAGCGTAGTGGGGGATGACGAGCCATTTCCCCTTGTGATTCTACCCCCTCACTTTCAGACCATGTTGCTATTTTCACCTCTGCAGTCTTTAGGGGTATCAATTACATTTTTCTTAATCTATTAAAACAAGTATTACTCTTGTTGTGCTCACTCGCTCTTGTTTTCTGTCAAATTCTAACTGTGCTGTAAACAGGTTAACTACAGCAATTTCCTCAGTGACCCCCCAGGCTACTCTGATTCTGGCTGTTCTCCTCCGCAGTTCTCCCCAGGGAACACTTGATAGAGGCCTCGCTGAGAAACTTTCAGAAAACAGTGCACAAAGAAAAGCAAACAACGGAAAGTGACAATATTGAAAACGATGCAGAGTTGTGTTGAAGAAGTGAGCTTGAGGTTTGACTCCAATTCAGGAGGAGCTGAGAATGCTGATTCTATATTTACTAATCCTGAGAACAACTGCCTGTGATGTCTGGTAGAGGCTACACTGTTCCTAATCAAAATTACAGTTAAAACAGTGGATGTCAGGGCCCAACCAGTATGTTGAAGGAAGCCCTCTACCCTTTGGTTCCACTGTAATTTCGAGAATTACTGTTGTTTTGACTTGACCTGAATTCACCCTCTTGGTTGTGTCTCTGTAACCAGAGACAAGTTGTACAAGTTTTAGTATCCTAATTATTACTAAATTAAGACTTAATTCTAGGTAAATCAAGACTAGAACATAGCTGACCTAGCTTCTTGGCTTTTGTTAATTTCAGCAGAAACCTGTGTCTTGTGGGCTGTTACGGCTAAGGTGGTAGAGTGCTCGTCTACCAATCTGAAGGTTGGTGGTTGGATCCCTGCAGTCCCATGTCAAAGTGTTCTTGGGCAAGACAGTAAAAACCAAATCGCTCCCGATGCTGTGCCATTTGCGTCTGTTTGTCTGCCTCATTCGGCAGCCTCAGCCACACTTAATGATTGTGTGTGAATGGTGAATAGTTTCTGGACGAGGTAAAAGAGCTTAACTCATTAAGCTACATGAATACAGCTACATTATTTGGTCCCATTGTCTTTGTTAGCAAACCAAGATTGATCTGTCCTCCTCTTCTTTGTCAGTAGACACTATTGATTGTCAGTTGTCAGCAGGTATAGATTTATACACAGATACACAGCTCTTAGATCAAAGATAGCCAGCAGCTAATTTATTTTGGCTAATACTTTAAGGCTTAAAATCAGTCTTGGTGGCCTAAATGTTAAAACAAAAAACTACAAATAACTGCTGGCAAAAAATGTCTTTGTCTCTCAAAGTCAAAGTCAAAGTACTTTTATTTTGCTTTTATACTTGTGTACTTTTTTAAAAGTACTTTTATCGCTCTCTCCTGATGTCCTTCTGTACTTTTATCCCTCTCTCCTTATGTCTCCTGTTCCATCTTTACTGGACACTATCTAATGAATGAAAATGCCCCCCTTTGAAAATCTTCCCAATCATCTTTTTTCTATTTGTGCAACTTCCTAAGTCAATGAAGCAGCAAAAATAATACGACCATAAATATGATGGGTAACAAATGGATTTTGAGTATTCATAAGACACCCTCTTAGCCATATGAAAGGCTTTTACTCCAAATGCGGGATTTGAAATGCTGACAGGTGCAGATGGTTTTCCTGAATTTGGAATTAGCTTTTCAAAGGCACCCATTGTTGCACAGCATTGTTTTACAAATACGGCATTAAAACATTTAGTGTTGTGTTACTGGACGTGGGTGGGTCCACCTGCAGGGCATTTCTGCCTGAGGCACATCCAACTGTGCCATTGTGCCGGCTGCAGTGTCGTCAGCCGAGAGTCACCCTTCACTGATGTTTTGCTCCTTTAATCCCGGAACATCTCAACGTGGTAGACCAGGGGTCTTCCTACTGCCCCCTGCAGCCAGCCCTCGGATCCTTGCTTTCCCCACACCTTGATCTTTCTTCTGAGCCAGAACCAGATAGCCCGTTGTTCTCCTTCTTCAGCCAGGTCTTTACTGTAAGAGCCTTCTTTAGCTTGGAACCTGTGATCCCAAGAGACTTGAGGAACCGCTGGGTAAATGTTCCAGTGTAACCTCTACACCCAACCTCTACTGGATAAGTGAATGCCTTCCACCCTGCTTGTAAGGACAGAGCTGCTGCATAAATAGTCATGTAAATCTTTTGCTAATTATTCCACTTGTTGTGTTTGCCACAGACAGGCATGTGTGTATGTGCCCACATGTGTAGGTTAATTTCATGTATTGCTGATGGCTAATCTTTTGTCCGGCTGTTCCCCACTCTCTTTCACTTCTGGGTTTTGTTGCTATGGCAATAAGAGTCGGGAGAGGTGTAGATAAATGGAAAAGAATGACAATATGTGTCTGGAAAGCCCATTAAGTCTGACTGAGAATAAATGTACCAGGGCATCTTTACATCCACAGATCAAGACACAGTGTACCAGATCAGCATGAGACCTACACTTTGATTTTCGTGGTTTCAACACACAACCCACATGAACAATATGTCCAGTTGCGTATGGTAGTTATGATGGCCCCAAGTGCATGCTATTCTAGGAAAGTAAATATGGTGCAAAATGCGAGAGCTTAAAGATTTAATGTGAGCACTTGTAGAATACAATGTGAGAACTTGCAGAGCAAAAATCTGAACTTGTATGTTAAAATTTGCACTTGTAAAAAGTATTCACACAGCCCTTTTTCTGAATGTGACGTCAAAGATTTTTTTTCACACGTGTAGTTTCACATTTACATAAATACAATGACAGCTGCTAACTTGTAATACATCAACTCATTTTAATTTTTTTTACTCAAGTCCATTTCCTATCATCGCAACCACAACTCTGTGATTACAACCTCTCAAATCTGTCACTGCAACTTCACAGGTGTGCTCTCTTGCATCACAAAGTGTTGAATCTGCGTGCTTCGACTTTTGCAACACTTCTTGCAACACAAGTGGTGCAAAACTCATTTGTACCTAAAGAACTAAGGCTGTGGAGCTCTCAGCAAACCAAGCAGGCCATCCATCAATGTGTGTTACGCCCTTGAGTATGTCTAAATGTGTTCTAAAGACATTATTGTGTGTAATGCCACATTTGCAGAAATTAAGTTCAGGAAGTTCAAAGAATTCTTACCATAAATTCACATCTGGCGCGTTTAGGTATACACGGTAGTTTTGGCCATTTGCAGTTCAGAGAAGTGACCTTGTTTACAACCTCTTTTAAAAACACAAGAGCCCAGAGCCCAGAGGTGAGAGGATAAGAGCTCTTGGGCAGACTGGGGCCAGGAGGAGAGGCTCCAAGCCCCCATGCACCCATGCACCCACGGCCCAGCAGTCTCTACACCTCGGTCTCCAGCTCTCCTCACAGGCCTCCTGACTGGCACTGCCGCAGCTGCCATATGGAATCACAATCTGTTTTAATTTGCTCTGCTTTCAGTCACCTCAGGCTTACCTAATGGCATGCTTGTTTACCCCTAAACAGAAGTGTGAGCCACTCTCTCACTTTTCGTCTTTTGGAGAGTGTGTGTGTGTGTGTGTTCGTGCCCAGATAATCATAGTGATTATCAACAGTATTCACACACACACACACACACACACACGCACACACACACACACACACACACACACACACACACACACACACACACACACACACACACACACACACACACTGAAACACAGTGCCATGTAGACACAAGGTCATGTAAGTGCTATGAAGTATTAGCTCCAAGGTGCAACAATGGCAAGCTGCAACATTAACGTGATGTACACATTAAAAGCAGGGTTGGCAATGCTGTAAAGCTAGCACAGACACACCACACACAGACGTGCATAAGCATCGCTGCCTCAGAGCAGAGCGGAGAAAGGGCCTCAATTGCACTTCACGTCTCATTCACCGGTAAGCAAACACCTAACAATAATAACTGGCCTACTGTTAGCAGGCGGTGACAACGTACATAGAGCTCAGGCTTGTACTCGGGAGGGGTAGAGTACGCGCCACGTGGCAAGAAGCCATTTCATTGTCTCTTACCAAGCAAACCGTGAGGCAGTGATTGGTGTGACAATTTTACAGGAATAGAGCAACTACAACGACTCACCTTTTTTGCTTATTTTTCAGAGCCCACAAGTTATTTATTGGTGTCAGGGTACAAAGACCATTTCAAACAATATAGATGAAGAGTGTATACTGGAAATAATCTTCAACCCTGTCTTTAATGCAACAACAATTACAATCCAATAATATAAAAAAGAATATTTTGAAATGGGCCTTTCTGTATATTTTAATGCTAAAAGGCTACTTTTGAAGATTTTCCTACAGTAAGTAAACGTTTGAAGGCTTTTAGTTGTAAGTATTTTAATTGAGTATTTTTACACTGCTGTATTGCTGTTTTTACTTAAGTAAAAGCATCAGAACTTCCCCCACCACTGCCATTCAGTCATCTGTGATTCAGCCTACATGACAGGACATATGTCAAGCTAAATTCTTGGACAGATCATAATGAGCAGAGTAAATATTCTGTGCCAGGCTACTTGATGAAAGCCTCAATGGAAAGATCAAGTCTTTGCTCATCTGCTGCTTCTTACAAAGAGTACTGCAAGAGTTACAGAAAAATGAACACCTGTGTGTGTTTTTGTCATCGCTGTATGCTTTGGCAGCGCAAAATATCCAGATTCATACCAACCTTTTAATAAATTCTCTTTCTTCCTAATCATCAAAACTCTGTTCTCATAATGAAAACATTGTTCTGTGCAGTTATAATACATTTATTTCATGGCGTGGTTTAATCCTTGATTCTTGTTGGTCAATCACATTATTCTGTGGTCTGCTACTTCTGTATAACCAGACACATAATAGACTCTGGCGGCTATTTATATATAAGAATAGGGTTTTAAATCACTATTTGTTGCTAAACTAATCATCTGTGTTATTAGTGGGATATTGTAGAGTGAGCCGGTCATCATCATTATGATGATGATGATGACATACAAAATTCAATCCAATTGTTAGACACTGTGTTATAGACACAAACACTGATTAAGAGGCAGCAGCTCTCATTTTTTGCCATGCTGACAAGGACTGATTTTGTTCTGACTCACTAGTGATCAATAATGTTTACTCCAAACACAGCGTGGGAGAATTAAAGGTTACAATTTGTCACGTCATTAAGTAGGTATCAATCAGACACACACACTTATGGAGGAGTGGTGTAGGTTAAGGTAAGAAAGCAAAAAACGGCCATACAGATTTGAATCATAAGCAACTGAAGACCTTAATTTGAATTTAAATACTAGTGATTTATAGCACTTAAATGTTGCACTTTGATATTCAATCTATTTGCTTTTACATGATGGAAGCTTTTCAGCTTTTTTAAAGAAATCTGCAACTGGACTTGAGAAAAATAATAATAATAATAATAATAATAATAATAATAATAACAATGATACTAATAATAATAATAATAATAATAATAATAACAATTACAATTGTAATTACAATTATGATTATAATTTTAAACCAAATACCTGTATTACAAACTTGGGACGCGGAGCTGTAGGCATTTACTAGGCAGGCAGAGTCTAATGAAAGACATTTTGCATTATTGGAAATTAGAGTTTAGAGCTTGACCCACAGTAGACAATAGAAGTCAAAATATCTCTCTCTGCCTCTTTGATTTTGATAGTTTCAAAAATGAAATAAGACAATCATGATTACAGTGTCTCCATAATTTCATGTTAATTACGGTTCCCCAGAGCTAAAGAGAAATAAAGGCAGATGATGCCAGGAACTTGGCCAGTCTCTCTCTGAATGCTTCTGGAGGAGTGGCCGGAGTTTTCAGGCCCAATAACCACAAACATGGTTCCAATTGCACACTGTCAGGAGCCTGTTGCTGCAGCAGCTGAGGGAAAAACTTGTGTCTGCGGTGAGACTGCCTTCTCATGCCGATGGATCCTTCTTTTTTTTTAAACAAAAGATTCAGTGCAAAGTAGCTGCAGCACTGATTGAAACCTTGTGTGAAATGAAAGCAGAAGCTATGGCGTAAATGCACAACCTTTGCCACTTGACGTACATCGCTCTACTCATGTTGACCTGATTTTGACCGTTAAGATCTATCTATCACTGAGGGCCATTTCATAAGCTCTCATCAGGTAAAGTGTCTGAATCCCTCACATTGTTCCATAGACAACAGGATTAATGCCAGCGTCATCTATTCAGGACTGTTTTTCTGCGACTGCTTTGATGCTTTACACTGAGGAAAAATTGGCTACATAGTCTGGCTGAGAGTGCTGATGCAGGAGATCAACCCTGATGGCTTGTTTATGTGTCGCTTGGCTGTGACTACTGCTTATTTTCTTCTATGCTCCTCGAATCACAGGAGTGTGTACACGTGTGTCTTCATGAACTAGGTCAGTAGGAGGACAGGAAATATCTATCCACTTATCTTACTGTGTCTAAAAGTTAATGCACGCAGTTACACTCACATCTAACACAAAATGATGACAACGGTTGGGCTTCTGCATACGTGGTCATGTTTCTGAATTGTTTAATATGCTCTCGAGTATATTTAAAAGGCAGCATGTGCCCTAATCACCCTCCATCTCTTCTTCTTTTCAAAGTCTCTTCTCTATTCTCACTGAAGCTTTTTAGCTTCATCTGGAATTTGTGCTGCATTTACTGCTTGCTTAAATCATTAATCATCCCTCCTCTCCCCATCAGCCTGTCCCTATTATGCTGTTCGTTATTCAGAGGAAAAACTGTATCAACTTGATACATTTCAGAGGATGTTTCAAGGTTGAAGGTTCAGTTGCTTAAGTAGTACTGTCAAAGTCACCACTAGAGAAGAGAAGAGAGTTTTTCTAAGTATGTTTTTTATTTGCTCCTGTGTCACTGTCAAGCTTTTGCTGGCCTCAGCAGCTTTGGGGCAGAGCAGGGCATTGCATCAGAGGAGAGAGCAATGTGTCCTGATCACAGTACAGGAGGACCCAGCCAAAACCTAAAAAAACACTGCAGTGCAGAGAGGGGAAGAGCGGGTTAGAGTGCAAAAGAGGTGGTGCAGTAAAAAATATGGTGTGGGCATGTTGTCAAAGGGATGCAGTCAAGATGAAGAGGAAGTAAAGAGGGAGGACAGGAGAAAGAGATAACAGCCAAGTGCCAGGATTTATTAATCAGAAGCAGCACAAACTACTACACATTAAACAGCCTAGGGCTAACAGGATGAAATATAATGATAAATAAGTGAAAGCCAAGATTGGAGGCAAAAAGTCAGGTTCAAAAGTTATGTCTTTTATTGAGAATCACTGCTGACAAGTATACAACAAGATCATAAATGTTGCCTCGTAATATGTTTCTGTAGTTGTTCATCAGGAGACCGTTAAATGGTTTCCGGTCATATGCTCCAGGTTCTAAGTGCCTCACTGTCTCACAGGTCTATCGCTCTGCACAGCTGAGTGCCTGGGTGCAGCCCAGGTCCTGATAGTTGATGGGAAGAGTGTCCATTTCCTCTGAGTATGTGAAATGTAATATACAAGTCGAGCATGAGCTGAAGTGGGGAAGGCAATGAATGAGAGATAGAGAATAAAGGAGATAAGCATGGTGTTGTGTTGGGAGCGATGACTCAGGCGGACGTCTGGTGCCTGTGTGTTGACTGTCGCACTCTCAGAACCCAGGTGTTGTAATCTATGAGGTGCTGGCATTGATTGACAGCTCTAAGAATCTCTAGACTCAGCTGGATGTTTGGCACCGTGGTGACTAGCAAGTCACCTGCTTCGGATATGCCGTGTGTTGTTTACTATGACAGATGGCACTGAAAGATAATATCACAAGTGAACAGTCTCCAGCCACACATCTGGATAGCTACCCTGAAGAAAATGTGCAAATGTCATTTTTGTGTATGTGCAAATGTGTGGGCACCTGAATGTCTGTCTGTATGTGTGCATTGGTGGAGTCCAGTGATGCTTCACTTGCTCATATGGTCCCATGAGGCTGTAGGATTGACAGAGAGCTCCAGAGTGGAGCATCTGTGAACAAGTTTGCTCCATTATAGCCAACGCTTTTAGCCTGATTTGTTGGCTCAGCAGCACTCACTTATCAACTGATCAATAAAGGGAAGTTGTACCAAACTTCTTCAGGGGGACCAACACTTCCACCTACAGCACATCCACCTACAAACCTGCCCTTTAGTTTTCTCTTTCAAACATACATCGCAGGAAACATATATTTTATTCAATCATATCCAAATCAAAGCTTTGTGACCTTCATGAGGATATTTCATCTGAGGTTTCCCCTTTCCACATGACTGGGAAAGCTGTGTTTCAGATACCGCATAATTCCTTTCAGCTGCAAATAAATTAAAAATGTTCTTTTGCAGACATTCACCATGTGGTTTACACTGTAAACCAGATCATTTAGAAACTAAAGGCCATTAAGTTATCAGCTTTATTACGTTCAGCTGACAGTTGGTGTGGATTGGCAGCCACTTAGATAGGTATTTATTTGTTTAAGTCAATTTTTTTGCAAAAATGCTCGATGTGTTCCACTTCTCAAAATTTAAAATGTCTGCTTTTCCTTGTCTTACAGTTAAGTAAAGAATACGTTTGGGGTTTAGACGAATCTCTGACCCAAGAAGACATTTGATGACTGGCCTTTGCCTTATACCAAATAATCATCCGATTGATCGATAGAGAAAACAAGAAGATAATTGTTAGTTGCAGTTCTAAAACGATTCAATCAGACGTTGAGTGAAAAGCTTGATTTAGTGTAAGAAAACGTGATTCAATTTAAATTTAAATGTATGGATGAATCAAGCATTGGCTGCCTAAATTGGACTCTCTTAAGTTGCCCTCTCAAATGATGAGTACTGTCAAACTTAACTATTGTGATTGAACAGCATCAAGAAAAAGTCTGGAGCAACTTTGCAGCACTCGGCTCTAGGTTATATGTGACAGCAACCTTTTGGGTAAAGCCCCCCACCCGGCCTCCCCTCAGCCTTTCAGATAGTGATCATCACGTACCGGGCTGGCGCAATGCAGTCATGTTGCCCTGTGCCTTTAACTGTTAATTATTGCAAGCACACAAACAATAGGTAAGTTGCACTGACACACTCAGCCGGTGTAATCTTTTCTTAGCAGTGCCATTGTTGAGATGAATCTCACTGGGCATCATCAGCATGTGGCAAGACGGAGGGAGAGTGGGAGGAATGTCTTTCCCTAACTTCTTCTGTGTAGGTGTTTAATGATATCAACTCCTCTTATCTTGTAATATGTAGGGAGAGTGGTGGCATGTTGTTCTGAGGGGAAGCTCATCTCCCTTTGCGTTTCACAGATTTCTTAGCTGTTAATGATGTCCCTGCAGTGGCTCAAGGCTTCACAACAATACAGAGATTAAGATTTACAGGGTCAACAGGGAAACCAAGGCGTATGCACAACGATCAGTAGGGGATGTGCAGGGCTGTCATGGTGAAAGATACAGATGTAACAATCGTCATTCTAAAACCAGTAAATCATGCACACTCTGCACGTTTTAAATCTGTACATTTGACAGAGCCACTGTCATTCTGTCTCCACTCACTGTTAATTGCTTCCAGGCACAGTGAGGGTGTCAGCCTCTCTCCCCTCTTTCTATTTTTGTGTGATACAAGCTATCTCAGCAGATGTCTGTTTCAACCACCTCCCTTCTTTGTTCCCCTTTTCTGCTCCTTGTCTCTTCCCTCTGTCCAACCCCCCCATCCTGCCAGGCACAGATCTCCTTACACTCGCCAGCCTTTCATGTGGATAGGGAGGGCAGGAGAGGATGGGGAAATTGGCCACCCTGTGAACACACACACACGCACACACACACACACACATGCACGCATCCTGCCTGTAAATTGTACAGAGAGACAAGCCGGAGAAAGATTACATGGAAATTGCTGTGGTGAAAATACACAGACAAGTTACATGTTATCTGTTAGCAGCTAGGATCCATAAACACCACATTTTAACTACATTTGTGTGTACTGACATCAATGTCATGTCATAAGCGTGAGTTGTTTTGCTCAGAGGTTAGTTATTTCTCAAACACTACGACTGAGGTTTGTGCACTAGAGAATATGAGATTTTTTTTGTGGCCGGTTTTCATTGATCAGTACAGTAGCAACGATTGCATTTCTGAGGGAAAGTAATTCAACGAATAAAGTGTGGAAAAACTAATTCACTTCAAGTATGAAAACTGCGGAAGATTGTGATTTTACTCCTTCTTTGCCTTTGAAGACGGTGCAGGTCCAAAATGGGCCATGCTGTGTGTCAGTGTGGCTCTTGCAGTCTCTGAGTGCTGTGATAAGATCTCCCTCTGTGGCTCACATCAGGAACACTGAAATGAGGCCAGTTTTGTCATCATATGAACATTGTGCAAAACAAATTCACAAATTTCATATGATCATATAATGTTCATATGAATGGCCATTAGAAACTAAAGGCCATTAAGTTATCAGTTTTGTCACGTTCACCTGATAGTTGGTGGGAAATTGCAGCTGTATTCAAACAACAATCAGCCATGGCATTGAGTCTTAGCAGGAGAGAATGTCTCTGATCAAGGTTCAGAGGTCAGGTCGAGGACAAGAAGATGGATTGATGGGGAGGCCGGACTGACTTGTGTTTGGACACAACAGATACCACACTCCAGGCACTTGGCTCAGTCGAAGAGCTTTCTCAGGACAGAGGAAGGGGTGGTCAGGTTGGGTGGACTAAGCAGGATGGGAATGGGGGACAAGACAGAAAAAACAAACAGTCCCAAGCAAGGATCTTTCCTTCTACAAAGGCTCAAAGTGGATGTCCGGTCCCAGCTTGCGCCCCCAGCTCACTTCCCATGTCCTCCTGACATCACTGTGCAGAAGCCAGCTTTCAACTGGATTGGAGTATTTTTCACATTCACCATTCTGACCTCTGCTGTCTGCCTTGCATCAGCGTGTGTGCTGGTCATGTGATTTGATGCAAAACCATGGTCTGCTTGACATAAACAGAACAGTGCGTCTTTTATGGTGTGGCTGCACAGCTGTGTTTGAAGAGGAAGGCTATTTATATATCCACCTTTTGTTTTATTTCTCCTTTTACTTCTTCTCTCCTGGTGTTGACATCTTCCGCCTCCAGTCCTCCATTACATCTCACTGACTAGCACAACATCCCTCATTAAATACTCAATCAATAGTTTGATTGCCTTTGACAACATTTTGAATGTGCTCTGCCCTTTGACTCATTAACCACTTATTTATCAGTTATCTACTTCCACATTGTTGCTCCCTCAGGCACTCATCATTTGACCAATGACCTTTTGCTCTCTCTCCCTGCCTCTTCTCCCCAGACTCATACTCGGCAGCAGGCAGCGAAGGCAGCATCTCCACCTCTGTGGCGTCACTGCCCCCGCCGCCTTCAAGCAGCTCGGTCCCCAGCTCCCCGGGCTCTAGACGCTCTGTGAGCACGCTGAAGAAGTGGCTCACTAACCCAGTACGCAAACTCAGCGTCGGAGCCACCGCCAAAGTGGAGCGTCAAGTCTGCAAACTTGAGGAAAAACCTCCACCTCTTCCATCCCACAGCCACAGCCAGGATCTGAGCAGTCCCCTGAGGCCTGACGAACCTTTCCCCATCCTACCCGTCTCGTACAGAGAACAGGTGAGTTGTAACGAGGTCTCACCTCGGTATTTTCTGTATGACTAATCAAACAATGCCTTGTGCTTCAAGTTCCCTTCTATACATTTTAGACAAACCACCACCTCAGTAGAAAAGTCATTATTTCATATTATCACAAAACCTTTGTATAAACTGGCTCTGAAGTAAACAAAGCTCAAGTCTTATATAAATAGAAAACTAAAGTCAACATCCTGACAGTGGCTTGTTTACCCAAGGTAGCTCAAGAATATTAATTAAATAATGTAGAGTTCACAATGAATCATGGCAGGTGGTGATGCTGTTACATAACAGCAGCACTGCTAGCTCATCCCGCAGCAACTCATGCCCCCATGCTTTGTGATTCATGTGCTCAACTTTGCCATTCAGCCCGAATGTATGTGCGTGCTTCGGACATTTTGCTTCATGTAGATGTTGTGTTATTCTGACAGTGTGGACTTGTGTCTGTCGGTCTGTGTGTTCCAGGAGTGGAAAGATGGCCTGGCAAGCCCTGAGGACCTGTCACCAGCTACACTACAGTCCCCCAGCTATATAACAGACTCGCTGGTTGGCTGCACTTCACTGCCAGACAACCAGGTCCGACACCATCTAACCTGTATCCGTCACTACATGTTATTTTTATGTCACATAGAAATATTATCAAACACAGCTGATCTTTCTGGCTTAAATACAAGTAAGGATATTTGACAGGATGCCAGACTGCTTGAGTGTACCCCTCTGTTTAAAAACAAAACGAAAGATTGGCTATGATGAGACTAAAAATATGAGGAGTTAATGCACCTATTGTTCATTTTAGCCTCCAGTTTTCTGTAGACAGTAGCAGTAATGTTCTCAGTGAGGATCCAGTCTCCCATCTAGGTGGCATAAGTACTGTTTGTCTCCGTGGCCCTGCAGCCAGATATGACAATGATCTCTACTGCTTCTGGCGGAGTTCAACTATCAAGCAAAACTAAACACACAAATGCACACAGGAGCGCTGCTTACTGCAACCACACACATGACTACAGATGCAAAGATACAGAATATAGACCAAATGGACATGCACATGTAAGGAAATCTAAATGAATACAAGACTCTCTGCAAAGCAGGCCCATCTGGCCAGAAGACCAGATGGCAAAGCTTGACAGTGACCTGTGTGATGCATGACTCCCATTCACCATGTTACAAAAGGATTTGCCTGAAGATAAATGGGGTATAGCACAAAACGGCAGATGATGAAGAAAGATGACTCTGCTTCTGTGAGCTGACAAAGAACGTGTGTGCACATACACTTTCATTTCTCCATCAAACACTCGGAGTCAGTTGCTTGTGGCAAAGGAATGTCTTAAGTCAGGTATTTACAGAGACCCTTCCGCTGTGAGATGGAAAAACGGCAGAAACTGGGATTTGCTTGAGAAGCAGCAAGATTGCATCTAACATCGGCACCCTATCGATAAACAGGAAAACAATAATTATATCTGAGCTTGTGGAGTGTCTCCTGTTGGTGAATCAACACCAGAGCACTTAAATTCTAACTTTGGTCTCAACAACACATAAAAGTCATTAATATGATTACATCAGAGGGATAAGGCCGGCTGCTTTGGAGTTTCTCAATGCCAATATTTGGAGAGAGAGAGAGAGAGAGAGAGAGAGGGAGAGAGAGAGAGAGAGAGAGAGAGAGAGAGAGAGAGAGAAGTGGAAGTAGAGAGACTGAATAATGTAGGTCAGTCCTCTTTGAGCTGTACTTTCCGTCTCTGTACCCCACCTTTAATGGCCTCATGTCATACAGTGTTGTATGCCTTGTTGTTTTTCGTCTTTTCTTCACATCGTTGTCTCTAATCTCACAACCACAGCAGGACATAGTTTTTGATGAAATGCTTCTTTGGACAATTGAAAGTTCCTGTAATTGTATGTCAGCAGTTAAACTAGACATGGTGTCAAAAAGGAAGCAAGAACTGCAGATCACAATATTTACTAAAAAGCGTTTCCTGAGGAACAGATTGTACAGTCTGTCATCTCGACCCACAGTTAAAAAAACAAATATGTTAGAAGCAGTTTCTCTGTATAACATTAAAGGAAATGACGAAAAGAAACAAATGGTGCTGGTGTTGTGAGATCTCTTCAAAGCCCAATCCTTTGCTTTGCGTCACTCGCAAAAATGCAATGCAAATGCGGTTTTCAGCACTTGGGCCCAGCATTTCTCCTTGACACAGTACCATACCTTTTGATTGGAGCTTTTCATGTGGAAGTATTTAAATTGTCTTCTCCACCTCAAGAATTAGAAATTGCTGATGCCACCATTGGAAACCTAAAACACACATCAGGTTCAAGCATTAGCAAACATTCCTGTGTATAATGAAAAACATCACATGTAAAGGGTATACATTTTATTTAAATGAAAATCTATTTGTTATCACTTTAATGCTGCTGATTTGCTGCACTTTATGTGTTCTAACACTAAGTCCCTAAATTAGCAATGCAAAACTTGTAAAAATGTATGACTTGAACATTGTGCTCTTGAACAACATAGAAAACAGCAAAAGCATTCCTCTATCTTACAACCCTGTACACATTTTTGACATTTTGTTGGTTTTCCTTACTTAAGACATTTAACTAAAATGTTATGACCCAAACACTTTTTCAGATTTTAAGAAAAAATAACGTTACAAGCTAGTTCTTGATTGATTGATGAAATCCTTCACAAAAGCTTAACTTCAGCATTTACAAAAACTGTTTTTCATAGCTTCTGAGTAGCAAAACAAAATTGCAACAGAGGGAGACAGGGGGGAAGTTTTCCTGTGGGCTTTGCCACGGCACATCTGGAAGTGATCAGGGAGCCGGAGCCATGGAGATCTGTCAGCCAGGCTGAAGCACTCCTAGCAGGGCAAGGTTGTCTGGGGGAGCGAGGGTCTTTATGGAGCCTCTCTGTCTCTGCCTAGCTACGCTTTGTCTCTTTCATTCTTTCTCTCTCTCGCTCAGATACCTGTGACAGAATAGAATGCTCACAACTTGTAGACAAAGTTTATCATGGAGGTGGCAGGTGAGCAAATTGAACTAGGCCAGAGAGGAGAAGGAGAAAGTTCCATAGCTTTTCCGTTTGTTTATATGTCTATCTTTCCAATCTATGTTTTTAATTTTCCGTGGGGCAGCCGCCGGCCAGGGGAGTCTGAGGGACTGGCTATATGTCTGTGGTGTGAGCAGGTTTGTGTATATGTTCAAGATGTGCAGGTTCTGCTTGACTAGAACAATGGGACACAGGGATTTAGGTGAAGACAGATGGCTGCTGCTTTAAGTTTACATAGTCAGGATAGAGTAAATAGCCTAAAAAGAAATGGCTGAGCAGCCTGGCTAAAGATAAATGGCAAAGCCTTTGTAAGTATACAATTGTACAAAGATATGGCTGTGAGTCATTGTACAACCATGTAAAGGGAATATGTGTTCCTATTGTGCAAGAGAAACAGGTTAAACAAACACGAGGGTCTTGTTTCCATTGAATTAGTAATGATTTTAGACTTTACAGGCTTTGTTGTGTAGTACACAATGACTGCAGTGATTTGCACCAGGAACCCCACAGGAAATTATATCAATTCCAAGAAAAAGTATGAAAAGGAGGTCATGCATACAACGCATGAACACAATCGATTAGATCAGAGTAACCTTGGGTTTATGTGTGCATTTCTATTTGGGGCCAATAAGGCAGAAGAAGGAAGCACTGACATAGATGTTGCTCTAATAACCACAATAGAAAAAAGAAACCATGTGAAGTATTAACATGCAGGTTTGAATCCTCAGGGGGGAAAACAAAAAATTATCATTTTTTAATTCACACATAAATCATTAATGCTATTGCCAGCGGGCAATCCGTTAGTGTATTTCTCTTGCTCTGAAGCCAAAACTCCATTAAGAACCTTAAACTGTTTTATTCGTCATCTCATCGTCAGCTATGGAGCCTGATGCTCCTTTAACTTTTTTATCTTTTAATCTCTTTCTCTCCATCTATCTGTGGTTGATTTGCACAGCACGGATAGTTAACAGTGACAATCTGAATCTGATCTTCTTATCATTCAATCTCTGTTCCTTGTGTCTGTCTGCTCTTTCTGGTCACCTTGGCAACCTGCATCATTATCATCTCTCTCCTGCTCTTTGTCTCCCTTTGCTTACTTTATTCGTGGGATAATCCCCGTTACTGCCACTGGACCGTCGATGAACAGTTTCTCTGTTTGTCTGTCTGTCTGTCTGTCTCTCTGTTTCTGCCTCCTCAGGATGCTCAGTCCACCAGTCTTTTGCCAGATGACAGCGGCTCTGTCTTGATGGACGACACCTCCAGCCAATGGTCAGCTGTGGCTGACACTGAGGAGGAGAGGAGGAGTGCCTTAGAGAAAAGCATGTATGTGTTTTATCAAACCCATGATAATTCTCATGGCGGCCCTATTCTACTTGTGTCACATTTAATAACTAGTTGCTGATTTCCAGAGGAATTTCCCTGAAAGACCTATTCAGTCCAAGAACGTTGGAATCCGTATTCTCTTCTTTGTTGAAATGTATGCTTGTCTGCATTTTACACAAAGAAATAAAGATAAGTACATAAAAATTACACTTGACAAAATAATCTTAACTCAACATTTACTATATTGTAGCTCTCCCTGGAGCTTTCAACCACATCGCATGGTCTGCATCGAAGTTCCATTGGTCATCTGATGACAATTGAGCCATCTCTATGACAACAGGCCAAATCTGTTGCCTGATGAAGAAAGTGAGATGCAGTTAGAAAAATCTAGTCAGTGCACATTGAGTTGAGATATTTTCCTGAAACTTTATAATTAATCGAAAATAATATTTCCTTGGTGAGTTTCAACGTTCACAAATATTTAGCCTGATTGCTCGTTCAGCTGAATAAGACTCAAAATATGACTTACTCTCATTAATTGGAAATTGCAGTGCAGATAGTTACAGTAACATAAATTAATTTGATCTATTAAATCCAAAGTGTAGCAGTAGAACACTGTCTCCATTTCCCTTGTAACTAATCACATTTCCAGGAAACCTACAAAATTACAATGTGATATCACACCCTTATTTGGGAAAATGATAAGGATAATAGGACCTGTTAAATAAAGAGTAACCAAGATTTTTGGAGTGTGCAAAATATATTTGGTAGCATAACTCTATCACTAATCTGGCCTCATTTTTTATCTTTGCAGGTATGTACTGCAGGAGCTTATTGAGACAGAGAAGCACTATGTGGTGGACCTGGGGCTCATAGTGGAGGTAAACCTCACAGTCTGTCTGCTAAGAACACACAATCTGCCCTGACAGAGAAGAGGGAACTTATTCATCCACCCAGTCTGTCAGAGAGAGCCCTCAATCCTTCAATCAATAATCACAATTCCTCCACTTTCCTCCAAAGTTTGGTCTGCCTCCATTTGACATCTCCAGTCTTGATCAGAATTAGTAAATTATTATCTTAAAAAGTATTATGTTGCAAGGCAAGTCATCCCATGTGCCTTAAACAACTGGAGATATTTTGGTTCAGAGAACAGTTTTTGCCATCTGAGTGTGAGTAAAAACTCAATAATAGCTTGTGTGTGATTACTGCAGTGTGTTATAACAATCTAGCTATATTTACTGGTGTTCAGGTGTTGGTTTTTGTGGTTGTGAACAGATGTCAGCAGCTCTGTCATTTCTTTGCAGGGCTATATGGCCACAATGATCTCCAAAGGTATGCCGGAGGACATGAAGGGAAAAGACAAGATTGTTTTTGGGAACATTCACCAAATATTTGACTGGCATAGAGAGTAAGTCCCTGATTTTTAAATACACTGGATGTATTTGCTCCAGTTGAATTCAAAGCAAAAGTCAAACAGTGATTTGCAGAGTATTGTGTTTGTGGCTGAGTGGAGGACAAAGGAACAATAGGTCAAAAGACAAATCTGACCTTCCGTTTAGGGATGTTTGTGCTTGTGTGTATGTGTTTGTATGTATGTGTGTGTGTTTGTGTTTGTGTGTGTGTGTGTGTGTGTGTGTGTCTATGTGTGTGCATATGTGTTCATATGTATGTTTTGTTTTTGTAGCTACTTCCTGGGAGAGCTGCAGAAGTGTATAGCAGAGCCAGAGAGGCTGGCTCAGCTCTTCATTAAACATGTGAGTATGTACTATTTGTAGACACACACACACACACACACACACACACACACACACACACACACACACACACACACACAAACACACACACACACATTGGAAGTGTCTGGGTCTGCTTCCCTGTGCTGTTTGGTGTGAGGGTAAATAGAGCTAAGAAAACATGCAGAGCTCCTGTTAATTCTATAATGTACCTCTCTCCCTTTCTCTCAACTAACTGCCAGTATCTCTCCTTCCATTTCCCTTTTACTGATATGTCTCAGTCCAGGGTGTTTTTACAACAGTGCACACAGCAAACACTTGCATACACACAAATGACACACTGGCTGATTTCCAGTCTAGACTGGTCTGGTCGGGAAGTACCAGGGAAAAAAAACTGCCAAAAAAGACGACATGAACAAGACGAGGAATAACAAACCCTCAACTCAGTCTCTTTAATATGAAGGCTTTTTCCCCCCCTACCCAAAACAACGACCTACTTCTTCCTACATGTCCTGGCTCAAGAATGAGGCAAAGCGATGCACGCAGAGAAAGAGTAATTGTTAAGTATTGTTTTTGGAATAGATAAGAGCCTAGGTCGGTATAGGGTCACAGGGCTAAGGGGAGCAAAATTAGATTTAGGTACTATATTGTTTAAGTGATGGCACATGCCGTCTAGGCAGACATGATGGATAATTTGACCAATTTGTCTTTGCTTCTTGTCGGAAGATAATTGAGTTAAATGTCTGTGTCTCTCTTCTGCTATATTCACACTCTCTCTCTGTACCTCTTTAAACAATTAAATTAGGCTCAGCCCACTGGAAAATCAACTTAAAAAGCCTGTGGAGGAATAAAGAAACTTGTAACTACATCTAAGCTTGGTGTCAAACTATGAACACAAGCAGACTGCAACCATGGCCATAATGAAAAGCAGAAAGCCCAGTCTGCTTTTGAAAAGCTCTGGATCACCAACATGCCAAATGTGTGGTCACACATGCAACACATAAACACATGTAAACATGCAGTCACACAAGTATACTGGATGCTGGTAGAGAGATACAGTCCATGCACAGAACACTCATATTTCACATGCAGCCAGCTCTGCAGTGTTAAACGATGTCCATATTCAGGTGGAGCAGCAAACTGGTCTCTAGGTTACAGAGTCATGCCGCTTGTTTCTAGGTACAGGCTAATGTCAGCCGTCTCTAAAAGGCTCCGGTTACAACGAGGGTAACCTGGGTGAATTATACATAAGCTAATGCTCATCTACATGTAACTCCATTGAGACTCTCAGGACTGCCACATCTGCTCTCCCATGCCAATTAGTCATAGGAGAGTAAGTGCTAACCAGACAGAGTGAGCTTCAAAGGGCCCGCTCTCTGAGACTAATCATTATTGCACTGATCTGCCGCCATTGATTTTTGTTGTCATTTGCGGTCACTTTCATTGGCATTTTTATTTATCTGAAATGTAGCGAAAAGTTGTTTTTACTTTGTGACAAATTTGTATCAAAGGCTTCACTTAATGAGTTTGTTTGGCTTGTGATGCAGGAAAGGCGTCTGCACATGTACGTTGTATACTGTCAGAACAAGCCCAAGTCAGAACACATCGTCTCAGAGTATATCGAGACTTACTTCGAGGTGGGTACCTCTTTTTTACTTCTTCGATTAATCAACCAATATTCTTTGTTTGTCTGCCCACTCAAAATAGTCAAAATGCCCATCAAATGTTCCTGGAATCAATGGGGACATCTTTAAATTGCTTGTTTTCCAAAACACAAAAATGTTAAATTTTCAAAGATGAAAACCAGCAAATTCTCACATATCCTCATATGAAAGGATCTGTAACCAGCACAAGTTTGGGATTTCCCCCCAATAGACTAGAATAGATAATTGATTCAGGACTCACACTTGTATACTCATGATACACTGGTCACCTCCACCTTTAGGCCTGTAGTCAATAAGCCCTTTTATATGCATAGAGGTCCAACTGTTCCTATACTTTATATTATACATGGACATGGGGGTGTCTTTTCAGCCGACATTTATTATTCAGATTGTAATCGGTTCCTTTTCATTGACAGTAAACAAAAGACTTATAGGCAAACAGCACAATCCCTGTGATAAACTATCTTAGAGGGGTTCAATTGGCCATTAGCTTCAATGTTTTGTTCTGTGGTTGTTGTGTTGACTGGTGTTGTGTTGTTGTGTCCGACTCCACCGTCAGGAGTTGAGACAGCAGCTGGGCCACAGGCTGCAGCTGAACGACCTGCTCATCAAACCTGTCCAGAGGATCATGAAGTACCAGCTTCTGCTCAAGGTGAAAAGCATCACATTGCTTTGCTGTTGATCACAAACACACACACACACACACACACACACACACACACACACACACACACACACACACACACACACACACACACACACACATACTGGTGTTCACTGTGCAGCTGTCTAAGACACAGGGGTCAGTCACGGGGTTGTTAACATACAAGCATGCACACTAACTCACACATACACCCCTCTGTGCAGAAACAAATGACAACACACTGGGTGCATTGTCTGTTTAGGCTAATTTCCAGTCAGAAAGGAAGAAGCAAATTACACAATGAGATTCTTACCATATGTTTTAACAATCATGCGTAACAATTCTTTGAAGATGATCATAAAATAGCATCCCTGCTATAAAACGGTGCCTAAATTTAAAACCTTGAACTTTGGCATTGACATAAATAATCCTCCAGATGTCCTCACCTGACTCTGAGCAGTAAACTTGGAATGCTCTGGTGACCATGCTGTGTTTATTTGAACAGGACTTCCTAAAGTATTATACCAAAGCTGGGATGGACACAGAGGACTTGGAGGTGGGTGTCCTGATTCATGAATACAAGGTTTAAAGTGATTTTTTTGTGTGTGCAAAAACATGGTTTTTATTACTGTTCTTGATAACAAGCTCACTTTGGTCTTTTAAACAGAAAGCAGTAGAAGTGATGTGCTTTGTGCCAAAACGTTGCAATGACATGATGAATGTGGGCAGACTACAAGGCTTCGAGGTACGTCTCAGGAATTTATACCATCCTTTAAAGTCTTTAATACATTTCTCATGCCAACTATTCAGCCAAAGAAAATAAAACTGTAACCACTTCCTTGGTTTGTTGTGTTTATCTTTGCTGCGGTACCAGGGGAAGATCACAGCTCAGGGCAAACTGCTCCAGCAAGATACTTTTACTGTCATAGAGCAGGACAGTGGCTTCCTGTCCCGAGCCAAGGAAAGACGCATCTTCCTGTTTGAGCAGCTGGCCATTTTCAGTGAGCCAATCGACAGGAAGAAAGGTTTCTCACTCCCTGGATACATCTTTAAGAGTAGCATTAAGGTGGGCGCCTGCTGAGATCAGCAACAGATGATGTTTTTGCAAAATAAAACACCCAAAATGAGAAAGTACATTTTACTCCAAGGTTATGAGTCACACAACAGATTGACACCACACGCCTAAATTAGCACACGTTACATAATCCCTGAGCAGAAACTTTTTATAGGCCTGCACGTGTTAGTGAGGTATTTAACAAGCATCTCGGCACAATGGACTCCTCACAGATGCTAATCAGATGTGATGTGTTGCAGGTGAGCTGCCTGGGGGTGGAGCCCAGCGTGGACGGGGAAGACTCCCGCTTTGTGCTGACATCACGCAAGCCTGACGGGAGTGTGGTGCGCTTCCAGTTGCAGGCCTCCTCCCCTGAGATCTGCAGGGCCTGGGTCAATGATGTGGTTCAGATCTTGGAAAGCCAGCGCAACTTCCTCAATGGTAAGTCCCAGCAGTACTCTGAAGACCAAGCCACCACCCCCTAACCCATAAATCAAGTTTCCTTTTCCACATATTGACTTTGTTGTCAGCTCACAGTTGAAACATTTGGTTGGACAATTTTTAAAACCATGGAGTCTTGGTCCACAGAAGCCTATTCCTGGCAAAAGTAAATAAACACATAGGAAAACAACATTTTACATGATTCATGGTAAGTCAACATTATGAGATACTACTTCAAAATCAAAAGGAATGTAAAGAAAATACTATTGCACATTATTTATTTTGGATCTCATAATCTAAAAACATCTACATTTTGACAAGGTAAACAGTACAAAAATGTTGCTTGAATTTCACTGCGTTAGTAGTTTTTAACTTTACGAATTTATCACCATTTCTTTCATGGTGTAAATGAGTTGACAAATTCTTTTCTATTGCTTTTACTTCTGAACTCTTTGTGCAACACAGACAAAACTGTAACACTTTTCTTTAACCCCCAAATAAATTTAATAAGCAGTTTACAAATATTTTGTAAAATATTTTAAAGTAGTTATAATGATGAATGAATATGATGAATGACAAAATAGTATAACACACATAAAAATAATAAAAAATATATGTATTTTTTAGAGAGTTATAATTGTTGACAAATACTGTACATTAATAAACCTAAATGTTCTTATCTGTTTGTGGCTACACTATATAAATCTTCATATAGTGCTTATAAAGTTGATGTACTTACTGAAGTATTACTGACAAATGCTGAATTCACTTGATACAATTTATATTCTCTGTGTCTTCCAGCCTTACAGTCGCCTATTGAGTACCAGCGACGAGAGAGCAAGTCTAATAGCCTGGGCCGTTGCATGAGGCCCCCTCTGTCTGCTGCCAGTGCCCTGCGGCCCCACTCCTCCGCCTCTATTGACCGTCATAAGCTGCCCTCCCTTCACTCTCACAACACCTCCCTGCCCACGCTCTACCTGCCCAGCCAAGGCCAAGGACCCAGCGAGACATACTCACTGCAGGACGTAGGTTTCTTTAGCTGTCTCTTTCTCTGCCCTACACTGTAACGCTGTTCTGCAGTAACTGCCCACTCAAACAGAGTATATTTGTATTTATGAGACACTGCCAGGCCTGCTTATCTCTTAAGCTTTTCTGGCTGCGGAACTGGTCCATTGCACAAATGGGATAATACAAAAAAACAGTGGCATTGTAGGCATGCATTGCAGTGTTGGTGAGTGACCTGCCTGTTGTTTGCATCTGCAGCCCACTGTGGTCCACCCATACCCTGCTGATTCCCACACTGTTTCTCCATCACAAGTCCAACTGGGCTTCACTGATCAGCCAAGCTGTCAAGCTGTGTCAAATGGGCTGTACACACCCACCACACAAAGTGCACAGGTAGTGTATATGCATGCATTTACGCATTTATGCATTTAGCGGCCTTGATATTAAATTTCAAAATTATTTTGCACAGAGCTTGAACAAGGAAGAACAAGAAGCTTGCTCCTGGGTTGTATAGCAGTCATTAATTAACATCAACATTGGAAAAAAATGAATGACCAAACCAGCCAACGGGGAAAAAATGGGCCATTGTACAACATCAAACAATAATTCCAATGTGCTCATTAAGGGTACATAAAAGATGAAAGACTTTCGTAAGTGGTAACCATTTATTTAGACACACATACAGTTAAGGGATTTGTTGAGTCATAAGAAGAGTTATTTCTCCCCCTATTGGATAAAAAAGGAATCAATAAAAAACTGGAAATGTCTGAAGGAAATGGATCACAATGTTAGCTGGTTACAAATAAGGGACATTCCCACATCTTAGTGTTTTACACAAAATATAACATTTCAGGCCTGTCTGCCCTTACTTTGAAGTTTTTCCCATCTGGCCTTTAATTGTTAGCATCCTGTTGTTGGGCTTGACGTTATAATTAGCTACGTCGCCCTCTGTCATCCCTGGGCTGTTGAGGCAGTGTTGACAGACCAGCAGTTGTTGTTCTCTCTCTCTCTATCTCTCTCTTTCTCTGTTTACTCAGGCTGAATAGCCTTGGTACTTACTAAACAGGAAGCAGGCTGAGCCAGACAAGGAAGTCAGAGAGAGATGTCTATAAAGTCAGCTATTCGTTTCCCATACTTTTCCTGGTATGAATAGATGGGACCAAAGGATGTTTTTAAACTGTAAATGAAAAATTGCTGATGTACTAGACTTTATTGATACTGTTCTTGGTTGGTATCAAAGTACAAAATAAAGTGTTATTAGTAGTGAGTGCAGTACATCAAAGTATTTCATGTCTGTGTATTGAATTTTCCCTCTATCCCCAGCAGAGAGCAGGAGAGGGCTGCAGAAGGGGTCAGACTGCTGATGCGGAGAGCCAGGCTCCAATGTCAGGCCCCTTAGCTGGACGACGCCCCAGCAATCTGGCTCAGCTAGCCGAGGATGACCTATGAACCCTGATGCTATACGTCTCCTGGGTCAGAAGGACAGCAGCTAACGCCACAACTGTGGAGACTAGAAGACTTGTCCACTGTCTGTTTATGCCAGGCTTGACCCTTGACTGGTTCATTAATGATTTATGAAGGATAATAAAGGAATCTGAAGGAAAACATGAAGGAACTATGGAAATATATAATGACTTTGCTACTGTTTTTACCATTCAATGGTAGGTGACTAGTCTTGGCTACCTTGAGTGTACGTAAAACAGCACCCAGTGGGATTTTACTGGGCTCAGAGTGAAAATACTCATTGAACACTCAAGTGACAATTTATAAATTGTACCTTTTGAGAGTTTGGACACCATACCCTTCTCTTTTTCAAAGAGCAAGGTGAATTGGTTTGTTGTAGAAATATCCATTCCTAATTGGGGCGGTCACTGGAGTTATTAGTGTGCCTAAATGTATGTTTATGCAACGATGTGTGGATGTGTTTAAGCGCACAAGAGTGTGCAAGGAGTGAAAGTTGCAACTCTTGTACCCTTTGGTATATTTCTTTGATAAGATTTCTGATGCCCCATTGTAAAGACAAGTACAGCTACAGTTATATATCTTTCATTCCCCTGCTGACAACTGAGTTTGCTGTTTGTGTTGACAAGAATGGGAAAGGCAGAACACTTGATGGGAACACGCCACCAGGAATTTACTCACTCAAATTTCAACTTAAAGCAAAGAACTTTCTTTCATGCCACAGTGTTGAGAGCCCCTCTGTGCTCTCTTATTCTGTTTGAGCGGCCTTCGTTTGATCTGGACAAAAAAGGCACGAGGGGTCCCCCTGGAGGTTCTCTGTGGGTATGACGTCACTTCGGAATACTTTTGCTCTTTGGGCAACTCCAGAGGAGTTTGTAAGGCACATTCAAAGGGACTGCTGTGCTGACCCAAGTGTTGCATGCATTTCCTTGGTGATTGACTGACACAACATTTCCCAGCTCTGTCTGTCCAAGCTGAAGTAGAGTACTTATGGTTTGGGTGAAAAGTGCATTGGTTTAAACTTGTTTTATTAGTCCACTGTTGTAATGTCAAGGCTGTGCACCATTTCTATAATCTCTGTTAGCTTTTGCCCTCATGGACTAAATACTGTACAGTGCATACCATAAAGTCAATCATTAATTGGTATACCAAGAAATGTTCCAGTTCTGGTTCATTCAAATGAAGGATGGTATATATTGCTGGATAAACAAAGTGATGAATCTGCATGCTTCCTCTTCCTCAAACAGCAGTGCCAAAAAAGCAGCTCACCACTTAAACGTTTCATGTTCTTACTTGCAGTTTACACTTAGTAGTTTCATGCTCTTACTTTTAGTTCAGTTTGCCATTACACTACAAAACAATCATATTCTGTGCTACTATCTGGATTGGAATGACCCTGTCAATATCACTTATTCTCTGTGGCCGGTAGAGGTCCCCACAAGGCTTTCACTTCCGATTTAGTTAGATAAAACGGCTGCACCAAAGATTAATAGGCCTCATATTTCAGTGCTAACACTGAAGCAAAGCTGCTCAACAATCTGTTCGAAACACAATACTAAATTTCACAAAATAAACTGAAATGGAAGACATTAGGTGAGTAGAACCATCTCACAGAATCCCTCTGCAGTTAATGTGAGCTGATATGTTTTCATGGGGAATTACTGATCAGGCAGTTTTTCTTTTAATACAAAGTAATACAACTGCAGGGAACCAAAGGCTAGGACACAAAACCAGGAGATGGTAATGCTATTCTTAAAAAAGTAGTACTGTTGTATAATATCAAATAAAAAGTGTTTTTTAAAACTGAGGGCAGCATTTGAGTTTCTCCACAAAATATTGATTAAAATAACTATACTGTATACTTTTAATGTCTACAGATACTTATATCTGCTGTACTGTAGATTTCTTTATACAATAAGTGCTTTCTAACCCCTCATGATGGTTAATACTGTAATTTTTATGCATTCTCACAGTGTGTTAATTTCCTATCAATGTAACTAATAGTGCAACTAAAGTATTATTTTTGCTATAGACCACAGAGGTCCTCAGACTCCTTTTGGGAACCTCTGACAAAGACAAAGGCAAAGTAGTTTGCTTGCTGCGGCACCCCTCCTACCAGAAAGTTCAAACAGGATTAAAAACAAAGAGAAGAAACCCCTGGATGAGCAGACATCTGGTTGGCTGGCCTCTGAATAAAGCCCCATTCTAGGCAGTAAAGCAGGGCCGATCGTAACACGACTGTGATATATGGGGGGGAGGGGGGAGGGGTATTAACTTTCACAAGGGTGCAAAATCAAAGGGAGTTCCTGTCACCACTGAGGGGGTCTCAGCAACAGGGGTCCCATTCACAGGGAATTCCTCTCCAGTGCCCTCTGTTGCATCTGTTGACTCAATCTTCTCCATTGAGAGAAAGAAAACACTCATTTAAGCCACATGACTGTGAACTTGATTGCAGCAGGCGAGACAAACAGCCCCATCAAAGGATTAAGTATTTACTTTGAGGTGTGAAAATCTTTAAACAGCCCACCATGTTGGGGCTTCTTTAGGAGCTTCTTCCTTCACACCAACAGCGCAACGAGCAGCATTTGTATTCTAAATGCAATCAAATTATCATTTAAATAAAATGTTAAACTTTTAGGACCTCCGGGGCATTGGGAATTCAGACATAAACTGAATAAGCTAAGACATTGAAAACTATTGACTCTCACTGTCAATCGTAAATATTTACTTCACAATCCGTCGCCAAGATGTAAGAAAATAGAACTTGTTTCAGCAAGAACAATGTTTATTCAAATTTACATGCGGCGAAAAACCCCAATAAAATTGTTGATGATATTTATACATAATTTACAAAGAATTTCTACATTTAAAATGTTTGCTAATCTGGAGGAATGCTTCATATTGCTGTTTAAGACTAGCCAAGATAAATCTGTAGACCAAAGACATACATTAAAAAAAGATCCCTTCATTGAAGCTGACAAATTAGGGTCTATTTTTGAATAAATATCTAATTATGAAAAGTAACAGAAGCATCTTTCCTTTCTAAACCTGTTTTTGAGAGCAGAACTTAATTTTTTTTTACAGCAACCTTCAGTTGTACTAAGGCATACATTTATTCTGAACATGACAATATGGACAACATATTAAGGTAAACCTTGCAGAATTTTGTTCATGTTGGCGATGTCTTTCACAAGATATTTACAAACTGAACATTGAAAAAACGTAGATTTTCACATTAGGCTAACTTCAACAAATCTGAAATTGTTAAATGCATAAAACTAGTTTTATTTCTCTTTGTTTTGTCTCACAATATCACTGAAAGAGTTTCAAGTTTTCTTTAAAGGTGCCTTGCCTCAAACAGCACACAATTACTTAAAATTGTCTCTATATATATTCATGTGGTACTACTTGAAGTCAAAAGGAGGGCTTTGACAACAGAAGATGTTTGGGGAGCTTGACGCTCACCCGCTAGTGCAAACCTATGGCAGTAAGTGTAAGTCACACAGTCTGTTCATTCTTGATTATTATTTCTAATCGACAGACCACAGAAACTACTCTCTCTTGATATTAGTGAGCAGAGGGTCCGTGCTCTGTGATGGCGGCCCGGATCGGCTCTTCCTGGTCTGGTGGGTCTTGACATGTTTGGAGAGGTGGTCACTTCTCATGAACCTCTTGCCGCACTGCTGGCATCCAAAGCGCTTCTCTCCAGTGTGTGTGCGGAGGTGCCGCTGTAGCTCGTCTGAACGGGTGAAGCTTTTACCGCAGAAAAGCCAGTTACAGATGAAGGGCCTCTCCCCAGCATGCCAGCGCAGATGTGCCTTGAGGTGAGAGGTCTTCTTGTACACTTTGCCACACTCTGGGATGTGGCAGATGTGCAGTCTCTTCTTTCCAAACTCTAACCCCCCACCATTGGCCTGGCAGTTGGGGCATTTGCAGCGGCGGCAGCGGCGTGTGGAGCTCAGCAGTCCCTTGGAGGTGCCTTGGAGAAGAGCAGCTATCTGGGGCTGGTGGCCCAAAACCAGCTGTCTGCCTAAGGAGAAGGGATGGTTGGCTGGGGTGGCGTTGGTTTGGGGAAGGCTCCACCATTGCTGCCCTTCGTCAACATGACCTCCAGGCAAGTGATGCCTGGCTGAGGAGTTCTGGAGGAAGCTGGGGAAGTTTTGTCCCACACTGTTGTGCTGAGGGTAATAGGGGCCAGTGGCCTGTGGCTGTGAGGACAGCACTTTGACAGGGGAGAGTTCGAAGGAGTAGGAAGAGGGAGGTTCAGCCGGGGGGGTGAGAGGCAACTCATGGTGGTGGTGATGATGGGAGTGATGATGATGATGGTGACCCAGACCAGGTTGCATGTGTCCGGGGAACTGGACCTTGGGCACTGTGAAGGTCATCTGGTGTGTACTGAGGGCAGTACTGGGTGCCATGTCGTTGCTCCAGAGCTGAAACATTCCTGATGTGGAGCTGACGGAGCTTTCGTAGGGGAACTGGGAGCCTTCTGAGCCCATAGTGCCTCCCACCTGCCAGGCCTGGCTACAGGTGGTGGCCAGGAAGGAGAGGGCACTGGGTGCTCCCTCTGGAGAGGAGCTGGGCGTCCGGTCCTGTGTGGTGAGACAGAAACACAAAGCATTAGCCACTTTAAAAGAGCCGGAAATGTTTACATCTTTATTAATTTGACTAAATATTTTCTTTTGAATGACACTATCATAAAACATTCAGATACTGGTATTAAAAACATTTTGCTACTTGTCTATTTTCCTGTTATCCCTATTTTTTTTATTTTTTATTTCACCACTGTGATAAGTTTGATTATCTTCACACAGATCGAGCACGTGAAGCATATTTATTTATTACGCACAAGTTGCGGAGTTGTGGCTTTTACCACCACCAAAGCAGGTAGTATCCTAATACAATGGGGTCAAAAAGATGATTACACAACAAACCTGTAAAAAGGTGTGCAAAAAGTTGTCAGTCCTTTGTATCGCCAGCGCAGCCATCTGTCCTCGCGCTCCTTCTCCACGCAACACAAACTGCGCCGAGAGACGACGACGCACAGGCTCAACTACAGCTCGGAGCGCAGTAGAAAAAGATGCTCACATTCGGGTCTCAGATAACTCAGGCACCTTTGCAGAGTAGACCTGGAAATCTCGCGTCATTCAAAGGTCCCTTCGTCCACGAGAGAAATTGTTTTAGTGCGCTAGCAGTCCAGGTAATTTGGCGTTGAAGCAGCCGAGGATGACCGTCTAAAGTTAGAGACAGAGAGGCGCACGGTAAATCCTTACGATCATCTCATAGGCGCCTGAGCTGCATCTTCTCTTTATAGAGAGAAAAGATCCTCTCAACGGGGTCTCCAGTCTGATGCAGGAGAGCGAGTCAATAGAGAGGAGATGTGAGGCAGGAAGGAGGGGGAATTGTTAGGTGAAGGGGTGGGCTACTCATAATTTCACTCAATTTCAACCAAATGCTGACCCCAAGAGCTGACTCCTCCTCCATTTGTTCTCAATAAAAGAAGGCATGATAAGAGGTTTCCTGTAATATTTACATTTCTAAATGAACTTCTTTGGACGTGTCATGTCATGTGCTACTTTTTTTTATTTTTTTTTTACTTTAAATAAGACCACACAACTGCACTGTTTAAATAGAAATCATTTCAAAGTGTTGTGTTTCAGCAACTTTCAATCTCTACATTTAGAACCACATTTTGCATAAGAACAAAATGCTTAGTCTGGTAAAAGATCTAAGATTTATATAGCCAGCTTAGTCAAAAATATTTTAGCTTTGGGAGTATTTGCATACTGCTTCAATGACTCTGTGGGAATTTAAGTAAAGATAGTAAAAATATGGATTTTATATTTTTAGCAACTATTAGTGATGCAGTTTTGAATGGAAAGGTGGCCAAACTATGATCTCCAGTCAACAAACATTAAGACAAACCAGCAATAAAAAGGATAATGAATTCATACTTACAGGAAAGCATAACAGTACAATGCTCCGTGTTGTCATCATACAGCTACCATCACTTAATGAAAAACAGATTGATGTCAGACCATAACTTAAGTTTTGGTTGATTAATTTTTAACGAAATTCCTAGTAACAATACATGCACACATGCAGTTTTGATTTAGCTACATTCATAATTTTGCAACGTGAACCCGGAGTAAATAATCATAATTCTGCTTAAGTGATTGAAACTGTGCATTGTGACAATCATAAACCCCTTTTTTGTACAGCGATGAGTAAATACATGGTCAATAGTTTGGAGGTAATTTAATCCACTGTTTAATTACTAGTTATCTCCAGATGACACATAACACACTTTTTGTTTCTTAACGCAGCAGCAGGAAGCCCACCGGCCTGGCAGGCGTGAGGCTCACACACTATGAAGACAGTAACAGTATTTTCCCTCACAAAGCTAATTGATAAAACTCAATCAAAGCCTTGGAGTTCTCACCAGTGGGTGACATGTCAAATAGGCTGCCCTGTGTGACATTCTCACATTTCAGAGTTCAAGTAGAGGCCGCTTCAGATCTGCTCCATTAAATGCAGATTGAGGCTTAATCTCATTCTGTAAATCTGTTCACCATTACAATGTTAAGAGTTTAAATCCTGGCTGGGAACCTGTTTCTCATGTAAATTCTTAGTTCCTCCTTATCCTCTGCTCCCTGTTTCACAGACTGTGATCCTTAAATAAACAGAGCTCAAGGAGGAGCCAGCTAAAATGAGAAATACATTAACTCGGAAATGTAAATTTATAATTACATTTTTAAAGAAATGTAAAGGTTTTAGGTTGTAATTGTTGGACTTAAAAAAACTAAACAAATTAAAAACAATGATAATCACTAAACTGTATCATTTGGGTCATGCCTTTGTGAAGTTATTGCTGTGAAAGCAAACATTTTGTTATGTCTTTGACAGAGAGACACCTCAGCTCGAAACAAAAGAATTCTCCAGACTCACAATAATGTCCAGACTTCAGCTGCAGTCTGCTAACAAATCATACATATTGTATTTATTTTAATGGAGGAAAAACAGAGCAAACATTAAAATATGAGTTGAAATTGAAAACATTATAATGACAATAATTTTTATCAATGAAAATATTTAAAGGATGTTGACCTAAATGAATTATCACATTTAGCAAAAGCAAGTTAGGCTAAGAATTAAGTATTAATATATACAGTTTATAGATTATAATTCTTCAAATGTTTCCCAATGCGTCTGGCTTGAAATACAAATAACAAAATAATTTCAGAAAAGAATAAAACACATACATGTCCATACTGCGTTTAAAAACAAGCAACAAGTTGAAATAAATAAAAATGCTTTGATAATTGTGATTTAATTCCACTATGCAAATATAAATACATGTGATGTAACTCCAACAACATTGAGGAAAATAGTCCATTATTCCAAATTAAAGTAAACATTTAGGATGAAAGCAAACAGTAGTAAAGGAGAAGAGCGTTGAGGACATGAAAATAGGAGTGTATCTTGGAGGGTTTATGTCTCTGGTTTATTACGGAGCAGAAGTTGTTAATTACCCTGATTCTTATTTCCTGTCCCCTCTCCCCCACGCCACCCCACCCCCACTGTACTGCCTCCCAGATGAGTGGCTTTGAAGTGCAAAGTACTCTCTCCTCACTTTGAACTGTGAAAACAATGCTCATGTGGTGGTGCTTACCTTCCCCATGTTACCTCATTTAAATAGACCTGGATACGGCTTCCCCAGTTTTCAAGGGAAAACTCATTTCCAGAGAAAGAGGTCCCTGTGTTCATTAAACAGCTGGTGAGATTGCTGGTAATCAGGCCCGTGCTGTCATATACATTGCAGGCTGCTCTGACTGGGTGGCTACCAGCAAATTCAGCTTCCAAACTAACACAGTCTAAACCCCAACAAGGCTATGCAGATGCAGAACCTGTCATGCACCTATTTCTACACATAAAACAAATCCAAGAAAAACAGAACACACAGTAAACCTCAGCAGGGCTTTTTGTGAGAGTTTAATGTTCTGAAATCTCCCGGTCCTGGGAGAGTTTTTAGCCCTTTTGGCCACTGTTAAAAAACAAATGGTGCTGTTTTTGTTGCAGACATAATCTTACTCTTAAACTCAGAACATAGAATATGCAAGTAGCTACTCAAGCTGTTTTTATCATGCCTGGGGGGCAGTTTAAAAGCCTCAGATCACTAAATTGTCCCAGCTGTCTTGACCATCTGCACTCGAAAAGGGCAGCCATAGAGGAGAGCGTCTTTTGTACTGGTGGCCATGTCAAAAAGCCAATTTTACAGCACCGTGCTGACTCAATGGCCCTCATGTGACAAATGTGGTCTAATGGACGAGACAGACAGCATGTAAAAGCCTGCTGCTTACTGTAGTGCTTCACTCTTTAACCATTCAAATCCAAGACAGGACAATATGGGGCGTAATTACCATGACACTCAGTTTGATTGGGATGAGGAGAAACACCAACAGCTGGACTTTAAAGTGCAACAATTGGATACCTCATTCAAGAGTCTCTTTCCTGTTTCCTATTGAGTTAGAAATGTGTGCGTGTGTGTGGGCGAGAGAGGGGCAGAGAGATTTGTTGAAGAGAGATTGATGTTTAGAATCAGTCGTATTGGTAAGGCTTATCTTCTCTTATGTGGACCGTTGGAGAATTTGCAAATCCCATTGATCATGACGTGATTTTGAAACTTTTCATCTCAGTCACATGTTATTTCTTCATTTGTGCCATTTGTCACCTGAGCAGATACAAGTCCTTCTGCATAGGTTAATATTGTGGAGAGGTAAAACTGAAACGCCTACTTTCACCCACCTTGTTTCATGTCCGCCCATTCAGAAGGTTAACTATATTTCATCTAACATAAAAAAATGATCCCTGCTCCTAATGTCTTTCTACATATATTATTATTTGTTTCTAAAAAACCTAATTTGTCTCTAAGAAGGTGATGGAAAAACTGTTTCGTTCAAGAGCACAGTAGCTTTTTATTTGCTTAAATTAATTTTATCACTCACAGATGTGATTATGATTATTTGCAAACAACAAACTGGTCAATCCTAACACACATAATCAGAATATAACAAAATTTAAAGCACCAATCCCAGAATAGCAATTTTTTGGTATCACTATTCATGTCAACATCACAGCAGGATTCTGTGAGGATTCCCATCCTTGTACTATAGTTTACATTGCAAGGTGTGAGAAGTAGAAAACTACAATGATTCCCTCATCTCTTGTCCATTAGCATGTACGAAAACCCCAAAATCTCCAGTCTTGGGCAGACAGCATGCATCTCCACTTGTCAAAGAAAACTTTTATCAATACCAAGCACACTTGAAGTTTGTTTGCATTTTGTTTTCCAGCACTCTCAACAACTTCAGAAGTCAGATCACAGGAGTATCTGATCAAAGCGCTTCGTGGTTAGTTCTGGAAACACAGGAGTGCTACGCCACGCTTTGATACTTCACATCAATATTTGAATTCAACAATCACTTGACATGCACCCATACTCCCAGAGACGAAAGACGAAAGGGGGGTGAGAGAGATCCAGGGAAGATGGAGGGGGTTTGGGAAGTAAATATTAAAGAAATGGATTTAAGATTTTGCTGCCTTCTTGAAATGTTATATTAAATGAACCGCATTGCCCTTTCCACTACTAATCTGGTAATCTAGTAATCTTCTAAAATCTTGAGTATGGCAGCCCAAGTTGAGTCAATAAGTTTTATCATGCAAAAGATTTAAATCAACAAAATGCTGTGTAGCCTGGCAAGTTAATGTCACAAAAGGAAACCACAATGCCTATATGAACTTTTGCTTAACAGACTCAAGTTTTACAATAACCTCACATATACTTTATATCAGTCCTGAAGCTTAAACACTTGTCACAGACGGAAAATCTGAGCAGAGGATGTGTTTCATGTTGCATCAAAGGGAGGTAGTACAGGAAATCTGCAGTGATGAAGATGAATACAGTCCATCTGCCAAATGTCACATTCATAGTGCTTCAGTCACTAATCATTTCATCATCTCAACAGGATATGACATGCTGTTAAGGGTTTGGCCTATAAAACATGTCATTCATCTGAAAAACAGACTTGGGGCAAAGTTGCATGAAAAGACATGTGGCAATAAATAGATAACACAGTACATGACACGGGAGCAATAACCTGAACCTCACAGTGATGACCAGACCTCATTAAATCAAACAAACAAGATGGATGTTAGTCAGTGAGCTATCTTTTGTTACCTCCGGACAGAGCCATGCTAGCTGTTTCCACTTTATTTCCAGTCTTCATGCTAAGCTAAGCTAACCCGCTGCTGGTTAAAGCTTCCCATTGAATGTACAGACACCAGAGTAGATTTGATCTTATAAACAACAAATGTTGATACTATTGCCAAGTGCAGGCCACGCTGGATAGTTTGCAATAGAAATGTGAGAAGAGTAAAGTACAATGACGTAAGAAGTACGAGTATAAAGGGTGACGCTACATTGTGTTAGTAATAATGTGTTGTTGCTTGCTGGGCTTCCGTCTCACATATTATGCTTTCAGCATATTTGTTGAGTGTACAGTACCTTGAGGCTGTTCTAGACACTATAATAAACGTTTGCATAAAGAAAGCATATTTGTCTGTTCCCATGTTGAAAACTTAAATATCCCTTTTTAAAGATTATCTTTATCATTTTCAGGCCTTAATTGATAGGACAATACATGAACAATTGAATGTTCTTATGGAAAATATCTGTTTGTTTAATTGTGTGTATATGAATATATGTATTCATTTTACCAAAACTTATAGTAATAACTATTTGTCTTCTTATCTTTGTTGTTGTCTCTGTTTAGTTGTAAATCTTTATATGGATTGGAGTAAAATTCCTTGTACGCATTAACGCACTTGGCCAACAATGTTGATTTTGATTGCTGTTTAACAAAAGACACTGACTGTGTGTCTGTCAGTTGTCTGACATTCTCTGTGCATTTCCTTTTGGTGCCTAAAGTATCCACTTTCTGAGCATAATAAGTTTATGTTAATACATATCCCCAACACAACATTTAAAATTAATGATAACTAATTTACCAGGAGAAAATGAATTGTTTATTAATAGGGTTTGCTGCGTAAATTCCATAAAAAAGATGAATTCCCTACAATTGCCTGTCTGTACAAAGCCACATAAAATGAATAATAAAAAAGCAAACGCGGAGACAAAAGGGAAAAAAGAAACAATGGGATTATCAATCATGTCTCCAAACGCATTTAGACAAAGATGCACAGACGTAAATACTTAGCTGTAACACTTGACAATACCGTTTACTGTCATCAATTCAATGTGGGTATTGTAACATACAGGGACCCCTGCCAATTGATTTTATTGCTTTGTTCAGTGGCTGTGGGAGATGTGAGCACCTGTCACAGTGATATTGTCGTCTGATCTAAACTACTGTACTCATATGGGACTCCCTCCAGAAGGAAATAGGAATACAAAGAATGGATTCTCACTAAAGTTCTGTACCATGATCATGTTTAAACCTATTTAACATCACAGGTGAAAATGACTGTGTAGAACACTATTGTTGTGTGTGCAGAAGGTCTAAAGTAGCATTAAGAAAATACAGTAAACCTGAAAAGTCATGGGAGCCATGTCAATAACGTTACACAGAAAGCCCCAACATGCAATCTGGAAGAGGGACTCACATCGGCATGGTAGCCAAACAAAGGCTCCTGCTGAATTCAGAAATGCAAAGCAGGAGCAGAGATACAAGGCCTACATGTGCAGAGGAGTGCCGCACAGGCAGAGCAGTAGATTTATTTGTAAATGTACGCCTGTGATGCCACTATCTGTTAAGCCCCTCAGTCAGCTCAGCCCGCGTAATGTGAGGGGAAGTGTCACCCTGTCACCACCATGCCAGGGATCAGCCTGCTGTTTGTGTGTACTGCGAACCAAGCCAAGCTTTGAGGAGGAGGGGAGAAAATGACACAGAGGCTCTTTCATCTAATCCTTGTGGTGTAATTTGCACCTCAGTAAGTTTAATTGATGACTACTGATCAAATGCTTGCCTTTGAAAATAAAATCTTTGGGATTGTTGTTTTCCCCTTCAACCTGCAAAAAGAATTCTTAATGCACCTGATGAGAGGGTTCTAACTAATGGGTCAGTTTTTTTAGAGTTTGAACTTTGGTATACAGTTATTAAGCAACTGCAACTCCTGCCAATATTATTTCTTTTTTATTCAATGCATTAACTTTAGAACTGTACAAACTTAATTAAGCAAACTTGCATCGGGTAGACTTTTCTTTCTTCAACACACAGTAGCAGAATCATGCACCTGGGTTCTGTGTGTATTGCGTCCTCCAGAGATCCAACCTGAGCATCAATGTCATTCAGACAAATGGATAGTGACAGGCCAAGCTTATCAGTGTCAACGTCAGGCTGCTCTCCGGGACTTTGATTCCGCACTTTTCCCACAGCTGAACAGGAGGCTGTGCTTTGCAAAACAAACCAACAAACAGGGAACCTGAAGAGTGTGATGAAAGAGTAAACAACATGGCCCGGTAACATGCCCCACAACCATGACACTTCCTAAGTAGGTTACCATGAAGGGTAACCCAATTTAACACATGTGTCTGATTGTAGTCGGAACATGCTGAGCACTTCAGGAAGTTCACCCCGTCCCGGCGTAGCGAGGCTGATGAAGATTGATCCATCTCAGGACCTTGGCCGTGAAAAATCAAATGGGCCCACCACTAATGCCCTTGCACATGTACAAAGCAGTTCATTATCAAGAAAAATTATAGGGAGTCAATCTATTGATGTTGCCTAACTAATTGTAAAGCAGGGGATTCAAAAGCAGATGTTGCATTTCAAAGCAGTTGTGAGCAAGGAGACAGGTTATGATTTATGCTAAAATGTGTGGCTTCAAAGCGTCGAACGCGGCTTCTAAACAAATTGAACAAGTCAAGCGCTATTCACTCAGGACCAGGAGGGAGCCCAGCGCATGTAGATCAGAGGCGCACGGCTGCCGCTTGTAATATCACTCAGTGGAGGAGGGGTCCCACTGGGGGAAAGCAGCACAGTGAGGCTAACACCGAGCACTGCTCACACAGAAAGGAATTATGTACGAATGCAGCTGCAACACCTGTGCAGAAGCTACACCCCCCCTCCCTCCACCACCCTCCTGGAGCATCATCCACACAGGGGGAGGGGAGAGGGGTGGGCAGCACCTTGAGACTTGACATCCTTTCTGTGGATGGCACTATTATTTGGGAGGAGATCGAAGAGTTGGTAGAAGATGCGATGCCTGTGTCAACATACTGATGCAATTTTAGTAAACAAGGATAAAACCGGGTTACTTGTTGGGAAGATTGGTGGATGGGGGTGGGAGGCTTTAAAATGTGTTTATCGTTGTTGTCTTCTAAATGAGGGAGGCTGTGTGAAATGTCTTTGGTAAACCAGACGATAGCTGACTGGACTCATCTCTGATCTTTCAGTTACATCATAGGCCACACTTGCAGATGGAAAAGTAGAAATACCAGAATTCAATAAGTGATTGATTATAATCATAATTAATGAGTTGGCGAATTGTTTACTCGTGTAAAATATATAATTACTTCAAGATACACACTGGAGAATTGCAAAAGGTGTAAACGAGTGAATATAATATTGCAGAAATGTAGAAGTGCAGAAGCGTTCCTTCTTGTTGATGTTGCCATACATGTGAAAAGACAGACTGCACGGACGTCTCTCATAAGTCATTTTTTCGTCTGTTTTCTTCTATTTGATGCAGCCTAAATTGGGACGGAGAAACGAATTGCTAAATTTTTAATTAACTTCACAACATCTGCACTTGTGCTTTGAGAGAGGAGCGAGATTTCCTTTTAACCTATTCCAGCACATTTGCACACCAAGGTAAATCTTGATGCTGGCACTCTTACAGAAAGGAGGAAAAAAAAAAAATCAAAAATGGAAATGAACTCTCACTTGTGTGTGCAGATCAAAGAGGTGGAATTATTCAACTTTTTACCATTGCTTGATCTTCAAAAAAAAGTAGGGGAAATCTAGATGGATAAAGTAGAATGTTCTTCAGTTGTTTTATAAGCTTTCGTTTTTTTCATCTGGTGTATTTCCTTGTACACCATAACTACTATCTGAGTCCTATCTGTTTCATTGTGCAGGTATAACAGGCATATGTGTATCCTGGACTAAACTCCAAAGCATACTTTCCTCCTCCTACATTGTCTTTATTTGTAAGTATTTCAGTTCTCCTGGCTCTCTGAAAAAAAAGATTAAATTATTTATTTTGTAGAGGAATGCAACAATAAGTGCTCTGAATGCATTAAATTAACTTCATTGAATCGTTATTTTGACTAGGTAATCATGCATTGATGATGAATTAAACCAAACGACCAGTCACACTATTCACCTTTAATACACTAGCACTCTATTACTACTACTCTACTCTATTACTACTACTCTATTTCTGTACAGCAGTGTCTTTATGCCTACACCCTTGTACACTCATGCAGCTCATAATCTTTGCCGACAAAGTCCAAAATATGTGGTTATTTTAAAGCTTAAATAAGTGAATTATTTTGTATTACTGTTAATATTGCAGAAATAAAATCAACTTAATATGCTAATGAAGAATGGGTTTGCACAATGTCACCTCTCTGCTGTAAAATCAAGTGCTGTGTAACTCAAGGAGAATGTTATTGCCTTACTTTGCACATGTGTAATATGGATGGAAATTTTTGAAAAACACATTAAGAGGGTTATTATCCACTCCCCTCACAATTATTGTTTGACCCAAATTATAATTACTCTGTTTTTACCATACAGTTCATTGCCTCCCCACTAGAGAGGGCTGTAGAGGAGGCAACTCAAGTAACTGAAACATACTGAACGCTTTCTATTACAGGCCAACACAGGATTGCATCTCTGCAGAGGGCCAAAATTTACAAATACACAAATTTACAAATTTCAAATATTATCACCATAGATTTTTAGGAAAGAGGGGATTGATTTAGAATTTCCTTAAAGTCAGCTTAAACCTGACTCCTGCTAGTTTTGATACCCACCCGCCTGCTGTTACACTGTTTCCTGTCAGGTCAGGAGTATATGAAATTAGAGCAGGTTAGTGAGTCCTGCGCCCCGAACCACCCCCCACCCCAGCATCTGCACGGGAAGCCCTGCTGACTGATGTGGGTGATATCACACACACCAAGCTCCTTCAACAAATCTCCCTTTGATACAGCACACACAATGGTGTCTCTATAGGAACCCCCCCTGCCTCTCTGTGTGTGTGTGGGGCAGAGTCTTAAACAGAAAAAGAAAATGGTAGAGTAAAAAAAAGCTGCTAAATGAGACAAAAGTTTTTTTAGAGGAAACATCTGTGTTGCATTTTCTTTACCGTATTTCTCCACAAGAGGACACTGCTCCCATACTCATGTATTGGTCGCTAAATAGACCAGTTGCACATTTTGCCTGATCTGTACTTAGTCTAAATAGTACATTTCTAATACTTTGTTGAAACAGTTATAAAAACAGCAGGTCACATTCTAGGTAAATTGCATGAATGAATTAAATCAATGCACTAAGTCTGCAATTCTGTTTCTTTTTTACGTTAGGAAAAATCAAAAACCAAGGAAATGAAGAAAGCTAAGTAATTATCATGGTGTGGTGTTTACATAAAAAGTGCCATATGGAACTGAACTCTAGTGATGATTTGCTTGACAAAATAAATTCTAGTCTAGATTCTAGTTGTTTTTAGGTGAAGACTCTGTGTCATGTGCTTGTGACTCAAACTGGTGTTACTGTATATCTGTATACAGTGCCTGACAACATGCTTTCAACTGACTGTAAAAAAGCTCACTTGTATAAAAAAAAGAACACAACAAAGTCAAACAACATTTTAGTGGCCTGTTGTTGGAACTTGAAGTTGACAGGTTTGTGTCATTTGGGAATGTCCTGCCAAGCCCCTGCTGAAAGATTCTTACAAAAAACATACAGTCTACTTTGTTTGCTCAAAAAATAATAAGCTGAATCTGCAAGTCATTGTACAGCATCTTCACACCTGAACACTTTATGTATTTGACATCCATTTGTTCATCTTCATTTACTGTTTTTTATTTGCCCTTGTGATTTTTGGAGCCATGGCTGTGTTGCTGTTGTGCTGTTAACACAAAAACAAATCTGAAGAGCCAGTGAGGTAGTGTTGGGGGGAGGGTGGGGTAGGAACCCCCAGGTTTTTGTCTTTGTCTGCCTGTTGAGTGGGGCCATCAGATAACAGCCAGGACAATGGTGCTTCATTCTGAGGGCTCTCTTAAATGAGCAGGAAGCGGCGGTGAGCGCCGAGCGCAGGCTTCTGGTGGACTCCCTGGGGTCCGCTCAGCCCTGACGGAGCACGCCACCACTGAATGGCTGGAGAGCATGAGAGGAAATGAGAAGCTAGTGGCCACCCAGTCAGTGCCACGGGTGCCCTTTGAAGCTGAAGATGTCTGGATGGGAGCAAGGGAAAGGTGATGGAGAGGAGATGAGAACGAGAATGAAGAACAAGAAAAAATGCCTTTAGGAATATATCATAAAGCTGATTTTATTTTTCTTGACATAAAAAAGAAAGAGATTTGCAGACTTAGTGCATTGATTTAATTCATTCATGCCCTTTGCCTAGAATGGCATAATAAAGCTGATCTCATCAGCGTACAAGGCAGTTTGCACTGTAATCATTTCTGAGCAGAATCATTTCAGTTGATTTTCTTTCCCACTGTATCGTGTATGCAACACACTCCTGGCCTTATGTGTTGGGATAATTTCTCAGCTATATAACAAGACACAACAAACACGCATCCATCTTTCAGCTTTTTTTCTGCTCGCAATATTTGTGCTACTTGGGCTTGTACTGTTTGTTTTTTTAAATTCTGGGACAATATAACACAATACAAAACCCGTCTTTCTTGTTTCTCTCTTGGCACAGTTTGGCAGGAAGGGGGTCTGGAAGTGACTGCCGGTACAGTTCTGCGTCCACGTCTCCCTACCCTCCACCCGGCTGCTTTCAGCCTGGTACGTGCTGTGAAGGGTGTCTGGTGATGCAACAGTCCTGCAAACCACGTCTGGAACTGACGTCTGGAAAATCCAGATTTGGCACTGAACCGTATTTCTCCTATAAACATGTGTAGGCGCATGGATTAAATGCTTTTGTTGGTAACACTTTACAACAAGGTACACAAAAATGTATGTAGTTACTGAGGAACAAATGAGGAATGAGAACAAATGGTTGACAGTCACTCACTAATGATTGGTCACTGGTACATTAGCTAATGATAGTTTCTGATTGATTGATTTAAGAACTAAAGATTAGTTACTGGTAACTGGTAGCTACTGTTAGATGAAGGAGTTACGAATGGTTAGCTAATGATAGTTATTGGTTGACTGATTCAAGCACTAGCTAATATTAGCAAACCATTCGTTACCCACCCGTTACCCGTTCATTTAATAGTACCTACCAGTCGGTTTACCAGTAACTAATCATTAGTCCCTGAATCACAGTCAGTGAATAACTAACCCTTCGTTACTCATTCATTCCTGATTCGTTCCAGAGTAATTACCTATATTTTTGTGTACCTTGTTGTTGAGTGTTACCCTATTATTTAGTACTTAACTTGAGTTAAGCTAAGTATCTTCCATAAAAGAAAATGAAAAGGGCTGGCTCTCATTCAGTGAGGAAAAATTACAACGCAGGCCAGTCCTAAAGTGGGTTTTTTCCAACCTAATCTGTAACCCACAAAATTCTGTAATCTAGATTCATATTTTCCTTGACCGAAACATCTTCCAGCAGCATGCAACTGAATCAAAGTCAAAATTAACAAAGACAAAAGGCAAACATAATATATATGTAAATATATACATACACTGTATATGTAGTCTAAAATGTGTACAATTCTCTTTGGATAAATGGTTAAGCAGGATTCCAAATCTATTGGATAGTGGACCTGACTGGCTGGCTCTGTGATCGGCTGCAAACAGGAGACATTTGAAGCATTGGTGGAGAGGAGATCACTGAACAAACTGTTACCTATTATGGATAACCCCGACCACCCTCTCCGCCCCACACTGGTCCAACAGAGGAGCACCTTCTGTAAGAAGCTCCGACAGCTTGAATGCAGCACGGACTGCTACAGGAAATCGTTCCTACCACAGGCAATAAAACTCTTTAACACGTCATCACTGGGTGCTAGATAAGACTCTCAAACTGCACAATGGGTCTTTTTACATTTTATCATACTATTTAAGCAGTTGCACATTTTTGTATTCTCAATTTGTATATATTCAAATGTTTTTTCCTGTATTTTATTCCTATTATTATTTAATGTATAATGTAAGTAGGTACATTGTATCCTAGTATTTCATTTATATTTATATTCTGTGCTGTGTTACTGATTTTGCAGCTGCAACACTGTAATTTCCCATTTTATTGGGATCAATAAATATCTATCTATCTATCTATCTATCTATCTATCTATCTATCTATCTATCTATCTGTCTATCTATCTATCTATGAAACCTGTTCTATGTTTGCCTTTTGTCTTTATCTATTTATGTCAGATGAAAACACAGTAGTGTTAAACACGGGGTCAGGGACCCTGATGTTGTTCTTCCATTACATGGTATCTGTTCAACTTTGTTTGACTTAACTCGACTCGGCCACTGTGCCCCGTCCTCCTTTTTCCATTGCAGATTAATACCGCCTTGTGCGGCAAGCGTGGCTGGTCGTCATAACAGGAATCTGCCACGACCTACAACGCGATACACACACACAGAACGTTGAAGCTTTTGATTCTTGGCATATGGCTGTTTGCAAGATGACACATTTTGAAGCTGTAGGCAACAAAAAAAACACCACTGGCTAAACTATTTAAACACGGCAGGTTTGTTCAGGACACCACCGTGTGTTGACTGCTATGACGACGCAGTAAATAAGTAAGTAAGTAAGTAAGTAAGAAAAAGTTTATTTATATAGCACCTTTCACAGGTATAGAACCACAAAGTGCTTCACAACAAAAACATTAATATCATAAAA